>NW_026609389.1:0-32896 GCF_029499605.1 Hyla sarda
AGGATACAGTAGGTATACAGGGGATATGTGGTTATATAGAGGATACAGTAGGTATACAGGGGATATGTGGTTATATAGAGGATTCTGTAGGTATACAGGGATATGTGGTTATATAGAGGATACTGTAGGTATACAGGGGATATGTGGTTATATAGAGGATACAGTAGGTATACAGGGGATATGTGGTTATATAGAGAATTCTGTAGGTATACAGGGGATATGTGGTTATATAGAGGATACTGTAGGTATACAGGGGATATGTGGTTATATAGAGGATTCTGTAGGTATACAGTGGATATGTGGTTATATAGAGGATACTGTAGGTATACAGGGATATGTGGTTATATAGAGGATACTGTAGGTATACAGGGATATGTGGTTATATAGAGGATACAGTAGGTATACAGGGATATGTGGTTATATAGAGGATACTGTAGGTATACAGGGGATATGTGATTATATAGAGGATACAGTAGGTATACAGGGATATGTGGTTATATAGAGGATACAGTAGGTATACAGGGATATGTGGTTATATAGAGGATACAGTAGGTATACAGGGGATATGTGATTATATAGAGGATACAGTAGGTATACAGGGGATATGTGGTTATATAGAGGATACAGTAGGTATACAGGGATATGTGGTTATATAGAGGATACAGTAGGTATACAAGGATATGTGGTTATATAGAGGATACTGTAGGTATACGGGGATATGTGGTTATATAGAGGATACAGTAGGTATACAGGGATATGTGGTTATATAGAGGATACAGTAGGTATACAGGGATATGTGGTTATATAGAGGATACTGTAGGTATACAGGGGATATGTGGTTATATAGAGGATACAGTAGGTATACAGGGGATATGTGGTTATATAGAGGATACAGTAGGTATACAGGGATATGTGGTTATATAGAGGATACAGTAGGTATACAGGGATATGTGGTTATATAGAGGATACAGTAGGTATACAGGGATATGTGGTTATATAGAGGATACAGTAGGTATACAGGGGATATGTGGTTATATAGAGGATACTGTAGGTATACAGGGGATATGTGGTTATATAGAGGATACAGTAGGTATACAGGGATATGTGGTTATATAGAGGATACAGTAGGTATACAGGGATATGTGGTTATATAGAGAATACTGTAGGTATACAGGGGATATGTGGTTATATAGAGGATACAGTAGGTATACAGGGATATGTGGTTATATAGAGGATACTGTAGGTATACGGGGATATGTGGTTATATAGAGGATACTGTAGGTATACAGGGATATGTGGTTATATAGAGGATACTGTAGGTATACAGGGATATGTGGTTATATAGAGGATACTGTAGGTATACAGGGATATGTGGTTATATAGAGGATACTGTAGGTATACAGGGGATATGTGGTTATATAGAGGATACTGTAGGTATACAGGGATATGTGGTTATATAGAGGATACAGTAGGTATACAGGGATATGTGGTTATATAGAGGATACAGTAGGTATACAGGGGATATGTGGTTATATAGAGGATACAGTAGGTATACAGGGGATATGTGGTTATATAGAGGATACAGTAGGTATACAGGGGATATGTGGTTATATAGAGGATACAGTAGGTATACAGGGGATATGTGGTTATATAGAGGATACAGTAGGTATACAGGGATATGTGGTTATATAGAGGATACTGTATGTATACAGGGATATGTGGTTATATAGAGGATACTGTAGGTATACAGGGATATGTGGTTATATAGAGGATACAGTAGGTATACAGGGATATGTGGTTATATAGAGGATACTGTAGGTATACAGGGATATGTGGTTATATAGAGGATACTGTAGGTATACAGGGGATATAGAGGATACAGTAGGTATACAGGGGATATGTGGTTATATAGAGGATACAGTAGGTATACAGGGATATGTGGTTATATAGAGGATACAGTAGGTATACAGGGATATGTGGTTATATAGAGGATACTGTAGGTATACAGGGATATGTGGTTATATAGAGGATACTGTAGGTATTCAGGGGATATGTGGTTATGTAGAGGATACAGTAGGTATACAGGGATATGTGGTTATATAGAGGATACAGTAGGTATACAGGGATATGTGGTTATATAGAGGATACAGTAGGTATACAGGGATATGTGGTTATATAGAGGATACAGTAGGTATACAGGGATATGTGGTTATATAGAGGATACTGTAGGTATACAGGGATATGTGGTTATATAGAGGATACAGTAGGTATACAGGGATATGTGATTATATAGAGGATACAGTGGGTATACAGGGATATGTGGTTATATAGAGGATACAGTAGGTATACAGGGGATATATGGTTATATAGAGGATACTGTAGGTATTCAGGGGATATGTGGTTATATAGAGGATACTGTAGGTATACAGGGATATGTGGTTATATAGAGGATACTGTAGGTATTCAGGGGATATGTGGTTATGTAGAGGATACAGTAGGTATACAGGGATATGTGGTTATATAGAGGATACAGTAGGTATACAGGGATATGTGGTTATATAGAGGATACTGTAGGTATACAGGGGATATGTGGTTATATAGAGGATACTGTAGGTATACAGGGATATGTGGTTATATAGAGGATACAGTAGGTATACAGGGATATGTGGTTATATGGAGGATACAGTAGGTATACAGGGATATGTGGTTATATAGAGGATACAGTAGGTATACAGGGATATGTGGTTATATAGAGGATACAGTAGGTATACAGGGATATGTGGTTATATAGAGGATACTGTAGGTATACAGGGATATGTGGTTATATAGAGGATACTGTAGGTATACAGGGATATGTGGTTATATAGAGGATACAGTAGGTATACAGGGATATGTGGTTATATGGAGGATACAGTAGGTATACAGGGATATGTGGTTATATAGAGGATACAGTAGGTATACAGGGATATGTGGTTATATAGAGGATACAGTAGGTATACAGGGATATGTGGTTATATAGAGGATACTGTAGGTATACAGGGATATGTGGTTATATAGTGGATACTGTAGGTATACAGGGATATGTGGTTATATAGAGGATACAGTAGGTATACAGGGATATGTGGTTATATAGAGGATACTGTAGGTATACAGGGATATGTGGTTATATAGAGGATACAGTAGGTATACAGGGATATGTGGTTATATAGAGGATACTGTAGGTATACAGGGGATATGTGGTTATATAGAGGATACTGTAGGTATACAGGGGATATGTGGTTATATAGAGGATACAGTAGGTATACAGGGATATGTGATTATATAGAGGATACTGTAGGTATACAGGGATATGTGGTTATATAGAGGATACTGTAGGTATACAGGGATATGTGGTTATATAGAGGATACTGTAGGTATACAGGGGATATGTGGTTATATAGAGGATACAGTAGGTATACAGGGGATATGTGGTTATATAGAGGATACTGTAGGTATACAGGGATATGTGGTTATATAGAGGATTCTGTAGGTATACAGGGGATATGTGGTTATATAGAGGATACTGTAGGTATACGGGGATATGTGATTATATAGAGGGATTCTGTAGGTATACGGGGATATGTGGTTATATAGAGGATACTGTAGGTATACAGGGATATGTGGTTATATAGAGGATACTGTAGGTATACAGGGATATGTGGTTATATAGAGGATACAGTAGGTATACAGGGATATGTGGTTATATAGAGGATACTGTAGGTATACAGGGGATATGTGGTTATATAGAGGATACAGTAGGTATACAGGGGATATGTGGTTATATAGAGGATACAGTAGGTATACAGGGATATGTGGTTATATAGAGGATACTGTAGGTATACAGGGGATATGTGGTTATATAGAGGATACTGTAGGTATACAGGGATATGTGGTTATATAGAGGATACAGTAGGTATACAGGGATATGTGGTTATATAGAGGATACTGTAGGTATACAGGGATATGTGGTTATATAGAGGATACTGTAGGTATACAGGGATATGTGGTTATATAGAGGATACAGTAGGTATACAGGGATATGTGGTTATATAGAGGATACTGTAGGTATACGGGGATATGTGGTTATATAGAGGATACTGTAGGTATACAGGGATATGTGGTTATATAGAGGATACAGTAGGTATACAGGGATATGTGGTTATATAGAGGATACTGTAGGTATACAGGGATATGTGGTTATATAGAGGATACTGTAGGTATACAGGGGATATGTGGTTATATAGAGGATACAGTAGGTATACAGGAGATATGTGGTTATATAGAGGATACAGTAGGTATACAGGGGATATGTGGTTATATAGAGGATACAGTAGGTATACAGGGGATATGTGGTTATATAGAGGATTCTGTAGGTATACAGGGGATATGTGGTTATATAGAGGATACTGTAGGTATACAGGGATATGTGGTTATATAGAGGATACAGTAGGTATACAGGGGATATGTGGTTCTATAGAGGATTCTGTAGGTATACAGGGGATATGTGGTTATATAGAGGATACTGTAGGTATACAGGGATATGTGGTTATATAGAGGATTCTGTAGGTATACAGGGGATATGTGGTTATATAGAGGATACTGTAGGTATACAGGGATATGTGGTTATATAGAGGATACTGTAGGTATACAGGGATATGTGGTTATATAGAGGATGCTGTAGGTATACAGGGATATGTGGTTATATAGAGGATACTGTAGGTATACAGGGATATGTGGTTATATAGAGGATACTGTAGGTATACAGGGGATATGTGGTTATATAGAGGATACAGTAGGTATACAGGGATATGTGGTTATATAGAGAATACTGTAGGTATACAGGGGATATGTGGTTATATAGAGGATACAGTAGGTATACAGGGATATGTGGTTATATAGAGGATACTGTAGGTATACAGGGATATGTGGTTATATAGAGGATACAGTAGGTATACAGGGATATGTGATTATATAGAGGATACAGTAGGTATACAGGGATATGTGGTTATATAGAGGATACTGTAGGTATACAGGGGATATGTGGTTATATAGAGGATACAGTAGGTATACAGGAGATATGTGGTTATATAGAGGATACTGTAGGTATACAGGAATATGTGGTTATATAGAGGATACTGTAGGTATACAGGGATATGTGGTTATATAGAGGATACAGTAGGTATACAGGGATATGTGGTTATATAGAGGATACAGTAGGTATACAGGGATATGTGGTTATATAGAGGATACAGTAGGTATACAGGGGATATGTGGTTATATAGAGGATACAGTAGGTATACAGGAGATATGTGGTTATATAGAGGATACTGTAGGTATACAGGAATATGTGGTTATATAGAGGATACAGTAGGTATACAGGGGATATGTGGTTATATAGAGGATACAGTAGGTATACAGGGGATATGTGGTTATATAGAGGATTCTGTAGGTATACAGGGATATGTGGTTATATAGAGGATACTGTAGGTATACAGGAATATGTGGTTATATAGAGGATACAGTAGGTATACAGGGGATATGTGGTTATATAGAGGATACAGTAGGTATACAGGGGATATGTGGTTATATAGAGGATACTGTAGGTATACAGGGATATGTGGTTATATAGAGGATACAGTAGGTATACAGGGATATGTGGTTATATAGAGGATACAGTAGGTATACAGGAGATATGTGGTTATATAGAGGATACAGTAGGTATACAGGGGATATGTGGTTATATAGAGGATACAGTAGGTATACAGGGATATGTGGTTATATAGAGGATACTGTAGGTATACAGGGATATGTGGTTATATAGAGGATACTGTAGGTATACAGGGATATGTGGTTATATAGAGGATACAGTAGGTATACAGGGATATGTGGTTATATAGAGGATTCTGTAGGTATACAGGGGATATGTGGTTATATAGAGGATACTGTAGGTATACAGGGGATATGTGGTTATATAGAGGATACAGTAGGTATACAGGGATATGTGGTTATATAGAGGATACAGTAGGTATACAGGGGATATGTGGTTATATAGAGGATACAGTAGGTATACAGGGATATGTGGTTATATAGAGGATACAGTAGGTATACAGGGGATATGTGGTTATATAGAGGATACTGTAGGTATACAGGGGATATGTGGTTATATAGAGGATACTGTAGGTATACAGGGATATGTGGTTATATAGAGGATACAGTAGGTATACAGGGATATGTGGTTATATAGAGGATACAGTAGGTATACAGGGGATATGTGGTTATATAGAGGATACAGTAGGTATACAGGGGATATGTGGTTATATAGAGGATACAGTAGGTATACAGGGGATATGTGGTTATATAGAGGATACAGTAGGTATACAGGGGATATATGGTTATATAGAGGATACTGTAGGTATTCAGGGGATATGTGGTTATGTAGAGGATACAGTAGGTATACAGGGATATGTGGTTATATAGAGGATACAGTGGGTATACAGGGATATGTGGTTATATAGAGGATACAGTAGGTATACAGGGATATGTGGTTATATAGAGGATACTGTAGGTATACAGGGGATATGTGGTTATATAGAGGATACAGTAGGTATACAGGGGATATGTGGTTATATAGAGGATACAGTAGGTATACAGGGATATGTGGTTATATAGAGGATACTGTAGGTATACAGGGGATATGTGGTTATATAGAGGATACTGTAGGTATACAGGGATATGTGGTTATATAGAGGATACAGTAGGTATACAGGGATATGTGGTTATATAGAGGATACAGTAGGTATACAGGGGATATGTGGTTATATAGAGGATACTGTAGGTATACAGGGGATATGTGGTTATATAGAGGATACAGTAGGTATACAGGAGATATGTGGTTATATAGAGGATACTGTAGGTATACAGGGATATGTGGTTATATAGAGGATACAGTAGGTATACAGGAGATATGTGGTTATATAGAGGATACTGTAGGTATACAGGGATATGTGGTTATATAGAGGATACAGTAGGTATACAGGGGATATGTGGTTATATAGAGGATACAGTAGGTATACAGGGGATATGTGGTTATATAGAGGATTCTGTAGGTATACAGGGATATGTGGTTATATAGAGGATACTGTAGGTATACAGGGATATGTGGTTCTATAGAGGATTCTGTAGGTATACAGGGATATGTGGTTATATAGAGGATACTGTAGGTATACAGGGATATGTGGTTATATAGAGGATTCTGTAGGTATACAGGGGATATGTGGTTATATAGAGGATACTGTAGGTATACAGGGATATGTGGTTATATAGAGGATACTGTAGGTATACAGGGATATGTGGTTCTATAGAGGATTCTGTAGGTATACAGGGGATATGTGGTTATATAGAGGATACTGTAGGTATACAGGGATATGTGGTTATATAGAGGATTCTGTAGGTATACAGGGGATATGTGGTTATATAGAGGATACAGTAGGTATACAGGGATATGTGGTTATATAGAGGATACTGTAGGTATACAGGGATATGTGGTTATATAGAGGATACTGTAGGTATACAGGGATATGTGGTTATATAGAGGATACTGTAGGTATACAGGGGATATGTGGTTATATAGAGGATACAGTAGGTATACGGGGGATATGTGGTTATATAGAGGATACAGTAGGTATACAGGAGATATGTGGTTATATAGAGGATACTGTAGGTATACAGGGATATGTGGTTATATAGAGGATACAGTAGGTATACAGGGATATGTGGTTATATAGAGGATACAGTAGGTATACAGGGATATGTGATTATATAGAGGATACAGTAGGTATACAGGGATATGTGGTTATATAGAGGATACAGTAGGTATACAGGGATATGTGGTTATATAGAGGATACAGTAGGTATACAGGGATATGTGGTTATATAGAGGATACAGTAGGTATACAGGGGATATGTGGTTATATAGAGGATACAGTAGGTATACAGGGATATGTGGTTATATACAGGATACAGTAGGTATACAGGAGATATGTGGTTATATAGAGGATACTGTAGGTATACAGGGATATGTGGTTATATAGAGGATACAGTAGGTATACGGGGGATATGTGGTTATATAGAGGATACAGTAGGTATACAGGAGATATGTGGTTATATAGAGGATACTGTAGGTATACAGGGATATGTGGTTATATAGAGGATACAGTAGGTATACAGGGATATGTGGTTATATAGAGGATACTGTAGGTATACAGGGATATGTGGTTATATAGAGGATACTGTAGGTATACAGGGGATATGTGGTTATATAGAGGATACAGTAGGTATACAGGGATATGTGATTATATAGAGGATACAGTAGGTATACAGGGGTATGTGGTTATATAGAGGATACAGTAGGTATACAGGGATATGTGGTTATATAGAGGATACAGTAGGTATACAGGGATATGTGATTATATAGAGGATACAGTAGGTATACAGGGGTATGTGGTTATATAGAGGATACAGTAGGTATACAGGGATATGTGGTTATATAGAGGATACTGTAGGTATACAGGGGATATGTGGTTATATAGAGGATACAGTAGGTATACAGGGGATATGTGGTTATATAGAGGATTCTGTAGGTATACAGGGATATGTGGTTATATAGAGGATACTGTAGGTATACAGGGATATGTGGTTATATAGAGGATACTGTAGGTATACAGGGATATGTGGTTATATAGAGGATACTGTAGGTATACAGGGATATGTGGTTATATAGAGGATACAGTAGGTATACAGGGGATATGTGGTTATATAGAGGATTCTGTAGGTATACAGGGGATATGTGGTTATATAGAGGATACTGTAGGTATACAGGGATATGTGGTTATATAGAGGATACAGTAGGTATACAGGGATATGTGGTTATATAGAGAATACAGTAGGTATACAGGGATATGTGGTTATATAGAGGATACAGTAGGTATACAGGGGATATGTGGTTATATAGAGGATACAGTAGGTATACAGGGATATGTGGTTATATAGAGAATACAGTAGGTATACAGGGATATGTGGTTATATAGAGGATACAGTAGGTATACAGGGATATGTGGTTATATAGAGGATACTGTAGGTATACGGGGATATGTGGTTATATAGAGGATACAGTAGGTATACAGGGATATGTGGTTATATAGAGGATACTGTAGGTATACAGGGGATATGTGGTTATATAGAGGATACAGTAGGTATACAGGGGATATGTGGTTATATAGAGGATACTGTAGGTATACAGGGATATGTGGTTATATAGAGGATACTGTAGGTATACAGGGATATGTGGTTATATAGAGGATACAGTAGGTATACAGGGATATGTGGTTATATAGAGGATACTGTAGGTATACAGGGATATGTGGTTATATAGAGGATACAGTAGGTATACAGGGGATATGTGGTTATATAGAGGATACAGTAGGTATACAGGGATATGTGGTTATATAGAGAATACAGTAGGTATACAGGGATATGTGGTTATATAGAGGATACAGTAGGTATACAGGGGATACGTGGTTATATAGAGGATACTGTAGGTATACAGAGGATATATGGTTATATAGAGGATACTGTAGGTATACAGGGATATGTGGTTATATAGAGGATACTGTAGGTATACAGGGATATGTGATTATATAGAGGATACTGTAGGTATACAGGGATATGTGGTTATATAGAGGATACTGTAGGTATACAGGGGATATGTGGTTATATAGAGGATACAGTAGGTATACAGGGATATGTGGTTATATAGAGGATACTGTAGGTATACAGGGATATGTGGTTATATAGAGGATACAGTAGGTATACAGGGGATATGTGGTTATATAGAGGATACAGTAGGTATACAGGGGATATGTGGTTATATAGAGAATACAGTAGGTATACAGGGATATGTGGTTATATAGAGGATACAGTAGGTATACAGGGATATGTGGTTATATAGAGGATACAGTAGGTATACGTGGTTATATAGAGGATACAGTAGGTATACAGGGATATGTGGTTATATAGAGGATACAGTAGGTATACAGGGATATGTGGTTATATAGAGGATACTGTAGGTATACAGGGATATGTGGTTATATAGAGGATACTGTAGGTATACATGGATATGTGGTTATATAGAGGATACAGTAGGTATACAGGGATATGTGGTTATATAGAGGATACAGTAGGTATACAAGGATATGTGGTTATATAGAGGATACAGTAGGTATACAGGGATATGTGGTTATATAGAGGATACAGTAGGTATACAGGGGATATGTGGTTATATAGAGGATACAGTAGGTATACAGGGATATGTGATTATATAGAGGATACTGTAGGTATACAGGGATATGTGGTTATATAGAGGATACTGTAGGTATACAGGGATATGTGGTTATATAGAGGATACAGCAGGTATACAGGGATATGTGGTTATATAGAGGATACAGTAGGTATACAGGGATATGTGGTTATATAGAGGATACTGTAGGTATACAGGGGATATGTGGTTATATAGAGGATACTGTAGGTATACAGGGATATGTGGTTATATAGAGGATACTGTAGGTATACAGGGATATGTGGTTATATAGAGGATACAGTAGGTATACAGGGATATGTGGTTATATAGAGGATACTGTAGGTATACAGGGGATATAGAGAGGATACACTTGATGAGGACATGTAGGGGGATCCTGACACTTGATGAGGACATGTAGGGGGACCCTGGCACTTGATGGGGACATGTAGGGGGATCCTGACACTTGAGGGGGACATGTAGGGGGATCCTGACACTTGATGGGGACATGTAGGGGGACCCTGGCACTTGATGAGGACATGTAGGGGGACCCTGGCACTTGATGAGGACATGTAGGGGGATCCTGACACTTGATGAGGACATGTAGGGGGATCCTGACACTTGATGAGGACATGTAGGGGGATCCTGACCCTTGATGAGGACATGTAGGGGGACCCTGACACTTGATGAGGACATGTAGGGGGACCCTGACACTTGTTGGGGACATGTAGGGGGATCCTTACACTTGATGAGGACATGTAGGGGGATCCTGACACTTGATGGGGACATGTAGGGGGATCCTGACACTTGATGGGGACATGTAGGGGGATCCTGACACTTGATGAGGACATGTAGGGAGATCCTGACACTTGATGAGGACATGTAGGGGGATCCTGACACTTGATGGGGACATGTAGGGGGATCCTGACACTTGATGAGGACATGTAGGGGGATCCTGACACTTGATGGGGACATGTAGGGAGGCCCTGACACTTGATGAGGACATGTAGGGGGCCCTGACACTTGATGGGGACATGTAGGGGGATCCTGACACTTGATGGGGACATGTAGGGGGATCCTGACACTTGATGAGGACATGTAGGGGGATCCTGACCCTTGATGGGGACATGTAGGGGGATCCTGACACTTGATGAGGACATGTAGGGGGTTCCTGACACTTGATGGGGACATGTAGGGGGATCCTGACCCTTGATGGGGACATGTAGGGGGATCCTGACACTTGATGAGGACATGTAGGGGGTTCCTGACACTTGATGGGGACATGTAGGGGGATCCTGACACTTGATGGGGACATGTAGGGGGATCCTGACACTTGATGAGGACATGTAGGGGGATCCTGACACTTGATGAGGACATGTAGGGGGATCCTTACACTTGATGAGGACATGTAGGGGGATCCTGACACTTGATGAGGACATGTAGGGGGATCCTGACACTTGATGGGGACATGTAGCGGGACCCTGGCATTTGATGAGGACATGTAGGGGGATCCTGACACTTGATGGGGACATGTAGCGGGACCCTGGCACTTGATGAGGACATGTAGGGGGATCTTGACACTTGATGGGGACATGTAGGGGGATCCTGACACTTGATGAGGACATGTAGCGGGACCCTGGCACTTGATGAGGACATGTAGGGGATCCTGACACTTGATGGGGACATGTAGCGGGACCCTGGCACTTGATGAGGACATGTAGGGGGATCTTGACACTTGATGGGGACATGTAGGGGAATCCTGGCACTTGATGGGGACATGTAGGGGGATCCTGACACTTGATGAGGACATGTAGGGGGATCCTGACACTTGATGAGGACATGTAGGGGGATCCTGACACTTGATGAGGACATGTAGCGGGACCCTGGCACTTGATGGGGACATGGAGGGGGATCCTGACACTTGTTGGGGACATGTAGCGGGACCCTGGCACTTGATGAGGACATGTAGGGGGACCCTGGCACTTGATGAGGACATGTAGGGGGATCTTGACACTTGATGGGGACATGTAGGGGGATCCTGACACTTGATGAGGACATGTAGGGGGACCCTGGCACTTGATGAGGACATGTAGGGGGATCTTGACACTTGATGGGGACATGTAGGGGGATCCTGACACTTGATGGGGACATGTAGGGGGATCCTGACAGTTGATGAGGACATGTAGGGGGATCCTGACACTTGTTGGGGACATGTAGGGGGATCCTGACCCTTGATGGGGACATGTAGGGGGATCTTGACACTTGATGAGGACATGTAGGGGGATCCTGACACTTGATGAGGACATGTAGGGGGATCCTGACACTTGATGGGGACATGTAGGGGGATCCTTACACTTGATGAGGACATGTAGGGGGATCCTGACACTTGATGAGGACATGTAGGGGGATCCTGACACTTGTTGGGGACATGTAGGGGGATCCTGACACTTGATGGGGACATGTAGGGGGATCTTGACACTTGATGGGGACATGTAGCGGGACCCTGGCACTTGATGAGGACATGTAGGGGGATCCTGACACTTGATGGGGACATGTAGCGGGACCCTGGCACTTGATGAGGACATGTAGGGGGATCTTGACACTTGATGGGGACATGTAGGGGGATCCTGACACTTGATGAGGACATGTAGCGGGACCCTGGCACTTGATGAGGACATGTAGGGGGATCCTGACACTTGATGGGGACATGTAGGGGGATCCTTACACTTGATGAGGACATGTAGGGGGATCCTGGCACTTGATGAGGACATGTAGGGGGATCTTGACACTTGATGGGGACATGTAGGGGGATCCTGACACTTGATGGGGACATGTAGC
Source organism: Hyla sarda (assembly GCF_029499605.1). Lineage (NCBI taxonomy): Eukaryota > Metazoa > Chordata > Amphibia > Anura > Hylidae > Hyla > Hyla sarda. The sequence goes on from NW_026609389.1 coordinate 13,229, forward strand.
GGGACCCTGGCACTTGATGGGGACATGTAGGGGGATCTTGACACTTGATGAGGACATGTAGGGGAATCCTGGCACTTGATGGGGACATGTAGGGGGATCCTGACACTTGATGAGGACATGTAGCGGGACCCTGGCACTTGATGGGGACATGTAGGGGGATCCTGACACTTGATGGGGACATGTAGCGGGACCCTGGCACTTGATGAGGACATGTAGGGGGATCCTGACACTTGATGGGGACATGTAGGGGGATCCTTACACTTGATGAGGACATGTAGGGGGATCCTGGCACTTGATGAGGACATGTAGGGGGATCTTGACACTTGATGGGGACATGTAGGGGGATCCTGACACTTGATGAGGACATGTAGGGGGATCCTGACACTTGATGGGGACATGTAGGGGGATCCTGACACTTGATGAGGACATGTAGGGGGATCCTGACACTTGATGAGGACATGTAGGGGGATCCTGACACTTGATGGGGACATGTAGGGGGATCCTGACACTTGATGAGGACATGTAGGGGGATCCTGACACTTGATGGGGACATGTAGGGGGATCCTTACACTTGATGAGGACATGTAGGGGGATCCTGACACTTGATGAGGACATGTAGGGGGATCCTGACACTTGTTGGGGACATGTAGGGGGATCCTGACACTTGATGGGGACATGTAGGGGGATCTTGACACTTGATGGGGACATGTAGCGGGACCCTGGCACTTGATGAGGACATGTAGGGGGATCCTGACACTTGATGGGGACATGTAGCGGGACCCTGGCACTTGATGAGGACATGTAGGGGGATCTTGACACTTGATGGGGACATGTAGGGGGATCCTGACACTTGATGAGGACATGTAGCGGGACCCTGGCACTTGATGAGGACATGTAGGGGGATCCTGACACTTGATGGGGACATGTAGGGGGATCCTTACACTTGATGAGGACATGTAGGGGGATCCTGGCACTTGATGAGGACATGTAGGGGGATCTTGACACTTGATGGGGACATGTAGGGGGATCCTGACACTTGATGGGGACATGTAGCGGGACCCTGGCACTTGATGGGGACATGTAGGGGGATCTTGACACTTGATGAGGACATGTAGGGGAATCCTGGCACTTGATGGGGACATGTAGGGGGATCCTGACACTTGATGAGGACATGTAGCGGGACCCTGGCACTTGATGAGGACATGTAGGGGGACCCTGGCACTTGATGAGGACATGTAGGGGGATCTTGACACTTGATGGGGACATGTAGGGGGATCCTGGCACTTGATGAGGACATGTAGGGGGACCCTGGCACTTGATGAGGACATGTAGGGGGATCTTGACACTTGATGGGGACATGTAGGGGGATCCTGGCACTTGATGAGGACATGTAGGGGGATGCTGACACTTGATGAGGACATGTAGGGGGATCCTGACACTTGATGAGGACATGTAGGGGGATCCTGACACTTGATGAGGACATGTAGGAGGATCCTGACACTTGATGGGGACATGTAGGGGGACCCTGGCACTTGATGAGGACATGTAGGGGGACCCTGACACTTGATGAGGACATGTAGGGGGATCCTGACACTTGATGAGGACATGTAGGGGGACCCTGGCACTTGATGAGGACATGTAGGGGGACCCTGACACTTGATGAGGACATGTAGGGGGATCTTGACACTTGTTGGGGACATGTAGGGGGACCCTGGCACTTGATGAGGACATGTAGGGGGATCTTGACACTTGATGGGGACATGTAGGGGGATCCTGACACTTGATGAGGACATGTAGGGGGATCCTGACACTTGATGAGGACATGTAGGGGGATCCTGACACTTGATGGGGACATGTAGGGGGATCCTGACACTTGTTGGGGACATGTAGGGAGATCTTGACACTTGATGGGGACATGTAGGGGGATCCTGACACTTGATGGGGACATGTAGGGGGATCTTGACACTTGATGGGGACATGTAGGGGGACCCTGACACTTGATGAGGACATGTAGGGGGATCTTGACACTTGATGAGGACATGTAGGGGGATCTTGACACTTGATGGGGACATGTAGGGGGATCCTGACACTTGATGAGGACATGTAGGGGGATCTTGACACTTGATGGGGACATGTAGGGGGATCTTGACACTTGATGGGGACATGTAGGGAGATCTTGACACTTGATGGGGACATGTAGGGGGATCCTGACACTTGTTGGGGACATGTAGGGGGACCCTGACACTTGTTGGGGGGCTGTTATGGGGCTCGGTTATTTTCAGGTACGGCACAGACCTCAGTTGCTCTTGATTATGAATCAGCTGGGACTGACTTACAGAAAGGGGAAGCTGAGAGGAGGCGGGGCTGGGGCTGGGCTTTCCTGTCACTGGATCACACACTCAGTTCTGCACTCACACCTGACTCTGCACAGGACCTCACGCAGCCATGACCCACCATTAACCCCTGAGTGACTGACAGGATGTCAGTGCAAGAACTGCTGCAGCTACCGGAGAACTCACGATGTGCCGACTGCGGACAGCCAGGTAAGAACTTCCCACAGGGACCCCACAGACAGCCAGGTTAGAGCCCCCCACAGACAGCCAGGTAAGAGCCCCCCACAGGGACCCAACAGACAGCCAGGTTAGAGCCCCCCACAGACAGCCAGGTAAGAGCCCCCCACAGGGACCCCACAGACAGCCAGGTAAGAACCCCCAACAGACAGCCAGGTAAGAGCCCCCCACAGGGACCCAATAGACAGCCAGGTAAGAGCCCCCCACAGGGACCCAACAGACAGCCAGGTAAGAACCCCCCACAGACAGCAAGGTAAGAACCCCCCACAGGGACCCCACAGACAGCCAGGTAAGAACCCCCAACAGACAGCCAGGTAAGAGCCCCCCACAGGGACCCAATAGACAGCCAGGTAAGAACCCCCCACAGACAGCAAGGTAAGAACCCCCCACAGGGACCCCACAGACAGCCAGGTAAGAACCCCCCACAGACAGCCAGGTAAGAGCCCCCCACAGGGACCCAACAGACAGCCAGGTAAGAACCCCCCACAGGGACCCAACAGACAGCCAGGTAAGAACCCCCCCACAGACAGCAAGGTAAGAACCCCCCACAGGGACCCCACAGACAGCCAGGTAAGAACCCCCAACAGACAGCCAGGTAAGAGCCCCCCACAGGGACCCAATAGACAGCCAGGTAAGAACCCCCCACAGACAGCAAGGTAAGAACCCCCCACAGGGACCCCACAGACAGCCAGGTAAGAACCCCCCACAGACAGCCAGGTAAGAGCCCCCCACAGGGACCCAACAGACAGCCAGGTAAGAACCCCCCACAGGGACCCAACAGACAGCCAGGTAAGAACCCCCCCACAGACAGCCAGGTAAGAAAGCCCCACAGACAGCCAGGTAAGAACCCCCCCCACTGGGACCCTACAGACAGCCAGGTAAGAGCCCCCCACAGGGACCCAACAGACAGCCAGGTAAGAGCCTCCACAGGGACCCAACAGACAGCCAGGTAAGAGCTCCCACAGACAGCCAGGTAAGAACCCCCCCCCACTGGGACCCTACAGACAGCCAGTTAAGAGCCCCCCACAGGGACCCAACAGACAGCCAGGTAAGAGCTCCCACAGGGACCCAACAGACAGCCAGGTAAGAACCCCCCACAGGGACCCAACAGACAGCCAGGTAAGAACCCCCCACAGGGACCCAACAGACAGCCAGGTAAGAACCCCCCACAGACAGCAAGGTAAGAACCCCCCACAGGGACCCCACAGACAGCCAGGTAAGAACCCCCCACAGGGACCCAACAGACAGCCAGGTAAGAGCCCCCCACAGACAGCCAGGTAAGAACCCCCCACAGGGACCCCACAGACAGCCAGGTTAGAGCCCCCCACAGACAGCCAGGTAAGAGCCCCCCACAGGGACCCAACAGACAGCCAGGTAAGAACCCCCCACAGACAGCAAGGTAAGAACCCCCCACAGGGACCCCACAGACAGCCAGGTAAGAACCCCCCACAGACAGCAAGGTAAGAACCCCCCACAGGGACCCCACAGACAGCCAGGTAAGAACCCCCCACAGACAGCAAGGTAAGAACCCCCCACAGGGACCCCACAGACAGCCAGGTAAGAACCCCCCACAGGGACTCAACAGACAGCCAGGTAAGAGCTCCCACAGGGACCCCACAGACAGCCAGGTAAGAACCCCCCACAGGGACCCCACAGACAGCCAGGTAAGAGCCCCCCACAGGGACCCAACAGACAGCCAGGTAAGAAAGCCCCACAGACAGCCAGGTAAGAACCCCCCACAGACAGCCAGGTAAGAACCCCCAACAGACAGCCAGGTAAGAAAGCCCCACAGACAGCCAGGTAAGAACCCCCCACAGACAGCCAGGTAAGAGCCCCCCCACAGACAGCCAGGTAAGAGCCCCCACAGACAGCCAGGTAAGAACCCCCCCACAGACAGCCAGGTGAGAGCCCCCACAGACAGCCAGGTAAGAGCCCCCACAGACAGCCAGATAAGAGCCCCCCACAGACAGCCAGGTAAGAGCCCCCACAGACAGCCAGGTAAGAACCCCCCCACAGACAGCCAGGTGAGAGCCCCCACAGACAGCCAGATAAGAGCCCCCCACAGACAGCCAGGTAAGAACCCCCCACAGGGACCCAACAGACAGCCAGGTAAGAACCCCCCCACAGACAGCCAGGTAAGAGCCCCCCACAGACAGCCAGGTAAGAGCCCCCCACAGGGACCCAACAGACAGCCAGGTAAGAACCCCCCACAGGGACCCAACAGACAGCCAGGTAAGAACCCCCCCACAGACAGCCAGGTAAGAAAGCCCCACAGACAGCCAGGTAAGAACCCCCCCACTGGGACCCTACAGACAGCCAGGTAAGAGCCCCCCACAGGGACCCAACAGACAGCCAGGTAAGAGCCTCCACAGGGACCCAACAGACAGCCAGGTAAGAACCCCCCACAGGGACCCAACAGACAGCCAGGTAAGAACCCCCCACAGACAGCAAGGTAAGAACCCCCCACAGGGACCCAACAGACAGCCAGGTAAGAACCCCCCACAGACAGCAAGGTAAGAACCCCCCACAGGGACCCCACAGACAGCCAGGTAAGAACCCCCCACAGGGACCCAACAGACAGCCAGGTAAGAGCCCCCCACAGACAGCCAGGTAAGAACCCCCCACAGGGACCCCACAGACAGCCAGGTTAGAGCCCCCCACAGACAGCCAGGTAAGAGCCCCCCACAGGGACCCAACAGACAGCCAGGTAAGAACCCCCCACAGACAGCAAGGTAAGAACCCCCCACAGGGACCCCACAGACAGCCAGGTAAGAACCCCCCACAGGGACTCAACAGACAGCCAGGTGAGAGCCCCCACAGGGACCCCACAGACAGCCAGGTAAGAGCTCCCACAGGGACCCCACAGACAGCCAGGTAAGAACCCCCCACAGGGACCCCACAGACAGCCAGGTAAGAGCCCCCCACAGGGACCCAACAGACAGCCAGGTAAGAAAGCCCCACAGACAGCCAGGTAAGAACCCCCCACAGACAGCCAGGTAAGAACCCCCCACAGGAACCTCACAGACAGCCAGGTAAGAACCCCCAACAGACAGCCAGGTAAGAAAGCCCCACAGACAGCCAGGTAAGAACCCCCCACAGACAGCCAGGTAAGAGCCCCCCCACAGACAGCCAGGTAAGAGCCCCCACAGACAGCCAGGTAAGAACCCCCCCACAGACAGCCAGGTGAGAGCCCCCACAGACAGCCAGATAAGAGCCCCCCACAGACAGCCAGGTAAGAACCCCCCCACAGGGACCCAACAGACAGCCAGGTAAGAACCCCCCCACAGACAGCCAGGTAAGAACCCCCGCACAGACAGCCAGGTAAGAACTCCCACACAGGGACCCAACAGACAGCCAGGTAAGAGCCCCCCCACAGACAGCCAGGTAAGAGCCCCCCCACAGACAGCCAGGTAAGAGCCCCCCACAGACAGCCAGGTAAGAGCCCCCCCACAGACAGCCAGGTAAGAACCCCCACACAGACAGCCAGGTAAGAACCCCCACACAGGGACCCAACAGACAGCCAGGTAAGAGCCCCCCCACAGACAGCCAGGTGAGAGCCCCCACAGACAGCCAGGTAAGAACCCCCCCACAGACAGCCAGGTGAGAGCCCCCACAGACAGACAGGTAAGAACCCCCCCACAGACAGCCAGGTGAGAGCCCCCACAGACAGCCAGATAAGAGCCCCCCAGAGACAGCCAGGTAAGAACCCCCCCACAGGGACCCAACAGACAGCCAGGTAAGAACCCCCCCACAGACAGCCAGGTAAGAACCCCCCCACAGACAGCCAGGTAAGAACCCCCCACAGGAACCTCACAGACAGCCAGGTAAGAAAGCCCCACAGACAGCCAGGCAAGAACCCCCCACAGACAGCCAGGTAAGAACCCCCCACAGACAGCCAGGTAAGAGCCCCCCCACAGACAGCCAGGTAAGAGCCCCCACAGACAGCCAGGTAAGAACCCCCCCACAGACAGCCAGGTGAGAGCCCCCACAGACAGCCAGGTAAGAACCCCCCCACAGACAGCCAGGTGAGAGCCCCCACAGACAGCCAGATAAGAGCCCCCACAGACAGCCAGGTAAGAACCCCCACACAGGGACCCAACAGACAGCCAGGTAAGAGCCCCCCCACAGACAGCCAGGTAAGAGCCCTCACAGACAGCCAGGTAAGAGCCCCCCCACAGACAGCCAGTTAAGAACCCCCACACAGACAGCCAGGTAAGAACCCCCACACAGGGACCCAACAGACAGCCAGGTAAGAGCCCCCCCACAGACAGCCAGGTGAGAGCCCCCACAGACAGCCAGGTAAGAACCCCCCCACAGACAGCCAGGTGAGAGCCCCCACAGACAGCCAGGTAAGAACCCCCCCACAGACAGCCAGGTGAGAGCCCCCACAGACAGCCAGATAAGAGCCCCCCACAGACAGCCAGGTAAGAACCCCCCCACAGGGACCCAACAGACAGCCAGGTAAGAACCCCCCCACAGACAGCCAGGTAAGAGCCCCCCACAGACAGCCAGGTAAGAACCCCCCACAGGAACCTCACAGACAGCCAGGTGAGAGCCCCCCCACAGACAGCCAGGCAAGAGCCCTCCACTGGGACCCCACAGACAGCCAGGTAAGAACCTCCCCCCCCCCCGCAACACACACACAGGAACCCCACAGACAGCCAGGTAAGAGCACCCCCTCTTATAGGGCCATCCAGAGAGACCCCATGGAAAGCCATGTTGATGCTTTCTCACCATAGTGGATTAGGCTGAGTTTACACTGTTTCCGTTTCACAGTTTTTTTGCTGTATATAATAGCACTGTGCACCAGGAGCAGTATATACATCACTATTATCTATTATAATGTATTGTACTGTATATAATAACACTGTACACCAGGAGCAGTATATACATCACTATTATCTATTATAATGTATTGTACTGTATATAATAACACTGTGCACCAGGAGCAGTATATACATCACTATTATCTATTATAATGTATTGTACTGTATATAATAACACTGTACACCAGGAGCAGTATATACATCACTATTATCTATTATAATGTATTGTACTGTATATAATAACACTGTGCACCAGGAGCAGTATATACATCACTATTATCTATTATAATGTATTGTACTGTATATAATAACACTGTGCACCAGGAGCAGTATATACATCACTATTATCTATTATAATGTATTATACTGTATATAATAACACTGTGCACCAGGAGCAGTATATACATCACTATTATCTATTATAATGTATTGTACTGTATATAATAACACTGTGCACCAGGAGCAGTATATACATCACTATTATCTATTATAATGTATTATACTGTATATAATAACACTGTACACCAGGAGCAGTATATACATCACTATTATCTATTATAATGTATTATACTGTATATAATAACACTGTACACCAGGAGCAGTATATACATCACTATTATCTATTATAATGTATTGTACTGTATATAATAACACTGTGCACCAGGAGCAGTATATACATCACTATTATCTATTATAATGTATTATACTGTATATAATAACACTGTGCACCAGGAGCAGTATATACATCACTATTATCTATTATAATGTATTGTACTGTATATAATAACACTGTACACCAGGAGCAGTATATACATCACTATTATCTATTATAATGTATTGTACTGTATATAATAACACTGTGCACCAGGAGCAGTATATACATCACTATTATCTATTATAATGTATTATACTGTATATAATAACACTGTGCACCAGGAGCAGTATATACATCACTATTATCTATTATAATGTATTGTACTGTATATAATAACACTGTGCACCAGGAGCAGTATATACATCACTATTATCTATTATAATGTATTGTACTGTATATAATAACACTGCGCACCAGGAGCAGTATATACATCACTATTATCTATTATAATGTATTATACTGTATATAATAACACTGTGCACCAGGAGCAGTATATACATCACTATTATCTATTATAATGTACTGTACTGTATATAATAACACTGTGCACCAGGAGCAGTATATACATCACTATTATCTATTATAATGTATTGTACTGTATATAATAACACTGTACACCAGGAGCAGTATATACATCACTATTATCTATTATAATGTATTGTACTGTATATAATAACACTGTACACCAGGAGCAGTATATACATCACTACTATCTATTATAATGTATTGTACTGTATATAATAACACTGTGTGCACCAGGAGCAGTATATACATCACTATTATCTATTATAATGTATTATACTGTATATAATAACACTGTACACCAGGAGCAGTATATACATCACTATTATCTATTATAATGTATTGTGCTGTATATAATAACACTGTACACCAGGAGCAGTATATACATCACTATTATCTATTATAATGTATTATACTGTATATAATAACACTGTGCACCAGGAGCAGTATATACATCACTATTATCTATTATAATGTACTGTACTGTATATAATAACACTGTGCACCAGGAGCAGTATATACATCACTATTATCTATTATAATGTATTGTACTGTATATAATAACACTGTACACCAGGAGCAGTATATACATCACTATTATCTATTATAATGTATTGTACTGTATATAATAACACTGTACACCAGGAGCAGTATATACATCACTACTATCTATTATAATGTATTGTACTGTATATAATAACACTGTGTGCACCAGGAGCAGTATATACATCACTATTATCTATTATAATGTATTATACTGTATATAATAACACTGTACACCAGGAGCAGTATATACATCACTATTATCTATTATAATGTATTGTGCTGTATATAATAACACTGTACACCAGGAGCAGTATATACATCACTATTATCTATTATAATGTATTATACTGTATATAATAACACTGTGCACCAGGAGCAGTATATACATCACTATTATCTATTATAATGTATTATGCTGTATATAATAACACTGTGCACCAGGAGCAGTATATACATCACTATTATCTATTATAATGTATTGTACTGTATATAATAACACTGTGCACCAGGAGCAGTATATACATCACTATTATCTATTATAATGTATTGTACTGTATATAATAACACTGTGCACCAGGAGCAGTATATACATCACTATTATCTATTATAATGTATTGTGCTGTATATAATAACACTGTACACCAGGAGCAGTATATACATCACTATTATCTATTATAATGTATTATACTGTATATAATAACACTGTACACCAGGAGCAGTATATACATCACTATTATCTATTATAATGTATTGTGCTGTATATAATAACACTGTACACCAGGAGCAGTATATACATCACTATTATCTATTATAATGTATTGTACTGTATATAATAACATAGTGATCTAAGCTGTGTGCACCAGGAGCAGTATATACATCACTATTATCTATTATAATGTATTATACTGTATATAATAACACTGTGCACCAGGAGCAGTATATACATCACTATTATCTATTATAATGTATTATACTGTATATAATAACACTGTACACCAGGAGCAGTATATACATCACTATTATCTATTATAATGTATTATACTGTATATAATAACACTGTGCACCAGGAGCAGTATATACATCACTACTATCTATTATAATGTATTATACTGTATATAATAACACTGTACACCAGGAGCAGTATATACATCACTATTATCTATTATAATGTATTATACTGTATATAATAACACTGTACACCAGGAGCAGTATATACATCACTATTATCTATTATAATGTATTATACTGTATATAATAACACTGTGCACCAGGAGCAGTATATACATCACTATTATCTATTATAATGTATTGTACTGTATATAATAACACTGTGCACCAGGAGCAGTATATACATCACTATTATCTATTATAATGTATTGTGCTGTATATAATAACACTGTGCACCAGGAGCAGTATATACATCACTATTATCTATTATAATGTATTGTGCTGTATATAATAACACTGTACACCAGGAGCAGTATATACATCACTATTATCTATTATAATGTATTATACTGTATATAATAACACTGTGCACCAGGAGCGGTATATACATCACTATTATCTATTATAATGTATTGTACTGTATATAATAACACTGTGCACCAGGAGCAGTATATACATCACTATTATCTATTATAATGTATTGTACTGTATATAATAACACTGTGCACCAGGAGCGGTATATACATCACTATTATCTATTATAATGTATTGTACTGTATATAATAACACTGTGCACCAGGAGCAGTATATACATCACTATTATCTATTATAATGTATTGTACTGTATATAATAACACTGTGCACCAGGAGCAGTATATACATCACTATTATCTATTATAATGTATTGTACTGTATATAATAACACTGTGCACCAGGAGCAGTATATACATCACTATTATCTATTATAATGTATTGTACTGTATATAATAACACTGTGCACCAGGAGCAGTATATACATCACTATTATCTATTATAATGTATTGTGCTGTATATAATAACACTGTGCACCAGGAGCAGTATATACATCACTATTATCTATTATAATGTATTGTACTGTATATAATAACACTGTACACCAGGAGCAGTATATACATCACTATTATCTATTATAATGTATTGTACTGTATATAATAACACTGTGCACCAGGAGCAGTATATACATCACTACTATCTATTATAATGTATTGTACTGTATATAATAACACTGTACACCAGGAGCAGTATATACATCACTATTATCTATTATAATGTATTATACTGTATATAATAACACTGTACACCAGGAGCAGTATATACATCACTATTATCTATTATAATGTATTGTACTGTATATAATAACACTGTACACCAGGAGCAGTATATACATCACTATTATCTATTATAATGTATTGTGCTGTATATAATAACACTGTGCACCAGGAGCAGTATATACATCACTATTATCTATTATAATGTATTGTGCTGTATATAATAACACTGTACACCAGGAGCAGTATATACATCACTATTATCTATTATAATGTATTGTACTGTATATAATAACACTGTGCACCAGGAGCAGTATATACATCACTATTATCTATTATAATGTATTGTACTGTATATAATAACACTGTGCACCAGGAGCAGTATATACATCACTATTATCTATTATAATGTATTATACTGTATATAATAACACTGTGCACCAGGAGCAGTATATACATCACTATTATCTATTATAATGTATTATACTGTATATAATAACACTGTGCACCAGGAGCAGTATATACATCACTATTATCTATTATAATGTATTGTACTGTATATAATAACACTGCGCACCAGGAGCAGTATATACATCACTATTATCTATTATAATGTATTGTGCTGTATATAATAACACTGTACACCAGGAGCAGTATATACATCACTATTATCTATTATAATGTATTATACTGTATATAATAACACTGTACACCAGGAGCAGTATATACATCACTATTATCTATTATAATGTATTGTACTGTATATAATAACACTGTGCACCAGGAGCAGTATATACATCACTATTATCTATTATAATGTATTGTGCTGTATATAATAACACCGTACACCAGGAGCAGTATATACATCACTATTATCTATTATAATGTATTGTACTGTATATAATAACACTGTACACCAGGAGCAGTATATACATCACTATTATCTATTATAATGTATTGTACTGTATATAATAACACTGTGCACCAGGAGCAGTATATACATCACTATTATCTATTATAATGTATTGTACTGTATATAATAACACTGTGCACCAGGAGCAGTATATACATCACTATTATCTATTATAATGTATTATACTGTATATAATAACACTGTGCACCAGGAGCAGTATATACATCACTACTATCTATTATAATGTATTATACTGTATATAATAACACTGTACACCAGGAGCAGTATATACATCACTATTATCTATTATAATGTATTGTACTGTATATAATAACACTGTGCACCAGGAGCAGTATATACATCACTATTATCTATTATAATGTATTGTACTGTATATAATAACACTGTGCACCAGGAGCAGTATATACATCACTATTATCTATTATAATGTATTGTACTGTATATAATAACACTGCGCACCAGGAGCAGTATATACATCACTATTATCTATTATAATGTATTGTACTGTATATAATAACACTGTACACCAGGAGCAGTATATACATCACTATTATCTATTATAATGTATTGTACTGTATATAATAACACTGTGCACCAGGAGCAGTATATACATCACTACTATCTATTATAATGTATTGTACTGTATATAATAACACTGTGTGCACCAGGAGCAGTATATACATCACTATTATCTATTATAATGTATTGTACTGTATATAATAACACTGTGTGCACCAGGAGCAGTATATACATCACTATTATCTATTATAATGTATTGTACTGTATATAATAACACTGTACACCAGGAGCAGTATATACATCACTATTATCTATTATAATGTATTGTACTGTATATAATAACACTGTGCACCAGGAGCAGTATATACATCACTACTATCTATTATAATGTATTGTACTGTATATAATAACACTGTGCACCAGGAGCAGTATATACATCACTATTATCTATTATAATGTATTGTACTGTATATAATAACACTGTACACCAGGAGCAGTATATACATCACTATTATCTATTATAATGTATTGTACTGTATATAATAACACTGTGTGCACCAGGAGCAGTATATACATCACTATTATCTATTATAATGTATTGTACTGTATATAATAACACTGTACACCAGGAGCAGTATATACATCACTATTATCTATTATAATGTATTATACTGTATATAATAACACTGTACACCAGGAGCAGTATATACATCACTATTATCTAGTATAATGTATTATACTGTATATAATAACACTGTACACCAGGAGCAGTATATACATCACTATTATCTATTATAATGTATTATACTGTATATAATAACACTGTACACCAGGAGCAGTATATACATCACTATTATCTATTATAATGTATTGTACTGTATATAATAACACTGTGCACCAGGAGCAGTATATACATCACTACTATCTATTATAATGTATTGTACTGTATATAATAACACTGTGCACCAGGAGCAGTATATACATCACTATTATCTATTATAATGTATTGTACTGTATATAATAACACTGTGCACCAGGAGCAGTATATACATCACTATTATCTATTATAATGTACTGTACTGTATATAATAACACTGTGCACCAGGAGCAGTATATACATCACTATTATCTATTATAATGTATTATACTGTATATAATAACACTGTGCACCAGGAGCAGTATATACATCACTATTATCTATTATAATGTATTGTGCTGTATATAATAACACTGTGCACCAGGAGCAGTATATACATCACTATTATCTATTATAATGTATTGTACTGTATATAATAACACTGTGCACCAGGAGCAGTATATACATCACTATTATCTATTATAATGTATTGTACTGTATATAATAACACTGTGCACCAGGAGCAGTATATACATCACTATTATCTATTATAATGTATTATACTGTATATAATAACACCGTACACCAGGAGCAGTATATACATCACTATTATCTATTATAATGTATTGTACTGTATATAATAACACTGTGCACCAGGAGCAGTATATACATCACTATTATCTATTATAATGTATTATACTGTATATAATAACACTGTACACCAGGAGCAGTATATACATCACTATTATCTATTATAATGTATTGTACTGTATATAATAACACTGTACACCAGGAGCAGTATATACATCACTATTATCTATTATAATGTATTATACTGTATATAATAACACTGTACACCAGGAGCAGTATATACATCACTATTATCTATTATAATGTATTGTACTGTATATAATAACACTGTGCACCAGGAGCAGTATATACATCACTATTATCTATTATAATGTATTATACTGTATATAATAACACTGTACACCAGGAGCAGTATATACATCACTATTATCTATTATAATGTATTGTACTGTATATAATAACACTGTACACCAGGAGCAGTATATACATCACTATTATCTATTATAATGTATTGTACTGTATATAATAACACTGTACACCAGGAGCAGTATATACATCACTATTATCTATTATAATGTATTGTACTGTATATAATAACACCGTACACCAGGAGCAGTATATACATCACTATTATCTATTATAATGTATTGTACTGTATATAATAACACTGTGCACCAGGAGCAGTATATACATCACTATTATCTATTATAATGTATTATACTGTATATAATAACACTGTACACCAGGAGCAGTATATACATCACTATTATCTATTATAATGTATTGTACTGTATATAATAACACTGTACACCAGGAGCAGTATATACATCACTACTATCTATTATAATGTATTGTGCTGTATATAATAACACTGTGCACCAGGAGCAGTATATACATCACTATTATCTATTATAATGTATTGTACTGTATATAATAACACTGTACACCAGGAGCAGTATATACATCACTATTATCTATTATAATGTATTGTACTGTATATAATAACACCGTACACCAGGAGCAGTATATACATCACTATTATCTATTATAATGTATTGTACTGTATATAATAACACTGTGCACCAGGAGCAGTATATACATCACTATTATCTATTATAATGTATTGTACTGTATATAATAACACTGTGCACCAGGAGCAGTATATACATCACTATTATCTATTATAATGTATTGTACTGTATATAATAACACTGCGCACCAGGAGCAGTATATACATCACTATTATCTATTATAATGTATTGTACTGTATATAATAACACTGTACACCAGGAGCAGTATATACATCACTATTATCTATTATAATGTATTGTACTGTATATAATAACACTGTGCACCAGGAGCAGTATATACATCACTATTATCTATTATAATGTATTGTGCTGTATATAATAACACTGTGCACCAGGAGCAGTATATACATCACTATTATCTATTATAATGTATTGTGCTGTATATAATAACACTGTACACCAGGAGCAGTATATACATCACTATTATCTATTATAATGTATTGTACTGTATATAATAACACTGTGCACCAGGAGCAGTATATACATCACTATTATCTATTATAATGTATTGTACTGTATATAACACTGTGCACCAGGAGCAGTATATACATCACTATTATCTATTATAATGTATTGTGCTGTATATAATAACACTGTGCACCAGGAGCAGTATATACATCACTATTATCTATTATAATGTATTGTGCTGTATATAATAACACTGTACACCAGGAGCAGTATATACATCACTACTATCTATTATAATGTATTGTACTGTATATAATAACACTGTACACCAGGAGCAGTATATACATCACTACTATCTATTATAATGTATTGTACTGTATATAATAACACTGTACACCAGGAGCAGTATATACATCACTATTATCTATTATAATGTATTATACTGTATATAATAACACTGTACACCAGGAGCAGTATATACATCACTATTATCTATTATAATGTATTGTGCTGTATATAATAACACTGTGCACCAGGAGCAGTATATACATCACTATTATCTATTATAATGTATTGTGCTGTATATAATAACACTGTGCACCAGGAGCAGTATATACATCACTATTATCTATTATAATGTATTGTGCTGTATATAATAACACTGTGCACCAGGAGCAGTATATACATCACTATTATCTATTATAATGTATTGTGCTGTATATAATAACACTGTGCACCAGGAGCAGTATATACATCACTATTATCTATTATAATGTATTGTACTGTATATAATAACACTGTACACCAGGAGCAGTATATACATCACTACTATCTATTATAATGTATTATACTGTATATAATAACACTGTACACCAGGAGCAGTATATACATCACTATTATCTATTATAATGTATTGTACTGTATATAATAACACTGCGCACCAGGAGCAGTATATACATCACTATTATCTATTATAATGTATTGTACTGTATATAATAACACTGTGCACCAGGAGCAGTATATACATCACTATTATCTATTATAATGTATTATACTGTATATAATAACACTGTACACCAGGAGCAGTATATACATCACTATTATCTATTATAATGTATTATACTGTATATAATAACACTGTGCACCAGGAGCAGTATATACATCACTACTATCTATTATAATGTATTATACTGTATATAATAACACTGTACACCAGGAGCAGTATATACATCACTATTATCTATTATAATGTATTGTACTGTATATAATAACACTGTACACCAGGAGCAGTATATACATCACTATTATCTATTATAATGTATTATACTGTATATAATAACACTGTACACCAGGAGCAGTATATACATCACTATTATCTATTATAATGTATTGTACTGTATATAATAACACTGTGCACCAGGAGCAGTATATACATCACTATTATCTATTATAATGTATTGTACTGTATATAATAACACTGTACACCAGGAGCAGTATATACATCACTATTATCTATTATAATGTATTGTACTGTATATAATAACACTGTGCACCAGGAGCAGTATATACATCACTACTATCTATTATAATGTACTGTACTGTATATAATAACACTGTACACCAGGAGCAGTATATACATCACTATTATCTATTATAATGTATTGTACTGTATATAATAACACTGTACACCAGGAGCAGTATATACATCACTATTATCTATTATAATGTATTGTACTGTATATAATAACACTGTGTGCACCAGGAGCAGTATATACATCACTATTATCTATTATAATGTATTGTACTGTATATAATAACACTGTGCACCAGGAGCAGTATATACATCACTATTATCTATTATAATGTATTGTACTGTATATAATAACACTGTACACCAGGAGCAGTATATACATCACTATTATCTATTATAATGTATTGTACTGTATATAATAACACTGTGTGCACCAGGAGCAGTATATACATCACTACTATCTATTATAATGTATTGTACTGTATATAATAACACTGTACACCAGGAGCAGTATATACATCACTATTATCTATTATAATGTATTATACTGTATATAATAACACTGTACACCAGGAGCAGTATATACATCACTATTATCTATTATAATGTATTGTACTGTATATAATAACACTGTGCACCAGGAGCAGTATATACATCACTACTATCTATTATAATGTATTGTACTGTATATAATAACACTGTGCACCAGGAGCAGTATATACATCACTATTATCTATTATAATGTATTGTACTGTATATAATAACACTGTACACCAGGAGCAGTATATACATCACTATTATCTATTATAATGTATTGTGCTGTATATAATAACACTGTGCACCAGGAGCAGTATATACATCACTATTATCTATTATAATGTATTGTGCTGTATATAATAACACTGTGCACCAGGAGCAGTATATACATCACTACTATCTATTATAATGTATTATACTGTATATAATAACACTGTACACCAGGAGCAGTATATACATCACTATTATCTATTATAATGTATTGTACTGTATATAATAACACTGCGCACCAGGAGCAGTATATACATCACTATTATCTATTATAATGTATTGTACTGTATATAATAACACTGTACACCAGGAGCAGTATATACATCACTATTATCTATTATAATGTATTGTACTGTATATAATAACACTGTGCACCAGGAGCAGTATATACATCACTATTATCTATTATAATGTATTATACTGTATATAATAACACTGTGCACCAGGAGCAGTATATACATCACTATTATCTATTATAATGTATTATACTGTATATAATAACACTGTACACCAGGAGCAGTATATACATCACTATTATCTATTATAATGTATTGTACTGTATATAATAACACTGTACACCAGGAGCAGTATATACATCACTATTATCTATTATAATGTATTATACTGTATATAATAACACTGTGCACCAGGAGCAGTATATACATCACTATTATCTATTATAATGTATTGTACTGTATATAATAACACTGTACACCAGGAGCAGTATATACATCACTATTATCTATTATAATGTATTATACTGTATATAATAACACTGTCGCACCAGGAGCAGTATATACATCACTATTATCTATTATAATGTATTGTACTGTATATAATAACACTGTGCACCAGGAGCAGTATATACATCACTATTATCTATTATAATGTATTGTACTGTATATAATAACACTGTACACCAGGAGCAGTATATACATCACTATTATCTATTATAATGTATTATACTGTATATAATAACACTGTGCACCAGGAGCAGTATATACATCACTACTATCTATTATAATGTATTGTACTGTATATAATAACACTGTACACCAGGAGCAGTATATACATCACTATTATCTATTATAATGTATTATACTGTATATAATAACACTGTGCACCAGGAGCAGTATATACATCACTACTATCTATTATAATGTATTGTACTGTATATAATAACACTGTACACCAGGAGCAGTATATACATCACTATTATCTATTATAATGTATTATACTGTATATAATAACACTGTGCACCAGGAGCAGTATATACATCACTATTATCTATTATAATGTATTGTACTGTATATAATAACACTGTACACCAGGAGCAGTATATACATCACTATTATCTAGTATAATGTATTATACTGTATATAATAACACTGTACACCAGGAGCAGTATATACATCACTAATTATCTATTATAATGTATTATACTGTATATAATAACACTGTACACCAGGAGCAGTATATACATCACTATTATCTATTATAATGTATTGTACTGTATATAATAACACCGTACACCAGGAGCAGTATATACATCACTAT
>NW_026609390.1:0-20000 GCF_029499605.1 Hyla sarda
CCTCCTCCCTCCTCCTCCTCCTCCTCCCTCCTCTCCTCCTCTCCTCCCTCCTCCTCCTCCTCCTCCTCCTCTCCTCCTCCTCCTCCTCTCCTCCCCTCCTCTCTCCTCTCCTCTCTCCCTCCCCCTCCCTCCTCCTCCTCCTCCCTCCCTCCTCCCTCCTCCTCCTCCTCTCCTCCTCTCCTCCCTCCTCCTCCTCCTCCCTCCCTCCTCCCTCCTCTCCCCTCCTCCTCCTCCTCCTCCTCCTCTCTCCTCCCTCCTCCTCCTCCACCCCTCCCTCCCTCCTCCTCTCCCTCCCTCCTCCTCCTCTCCCTCCCTCCTCCTCCTCCTCTCCTCCTCCTCCTCCTCTCCTCCCTCCTCCTCCTCCTCCTCTCCTCCTCCTCCTCCTCTCCCTCCTCCCTCCCTCCTCTCCTCTCTCCTCCTCTCCTCCTCTCCTCCCTCCTCCCTCCTCCTCCTCCCTCCTCTCCTCCCTCCTCCCTCCTCCTCCTCCTCCTCCTCTCCTCTCTCCTCCCTCCTCCCTCCTCCTCTCCTCCCTCCTCCTCCTCTCCTCCTCTCCTCCCTCCTCCCTCCTCCTCCTCCTCTCCTCCCTCCTCCCTCCTCCTCTCCTCTCCTCCTCCCTCCCCTCCTCCTCCTCCTCCCCTCCCTCCTCCTCCCTCCCTCCTCGCCTCCTCCTCTCCTCCCTCCTCCTCCTCCTCTCTCCCTCCTCTCCTCCTCTCCTCCTCCTCCTCCTCTCCTCTCCTCCTCCTCTCCTCCTCCTCCTCCTCTCCTCCCTCCTCCTCTCCTCCCTCCTCCTCTCCTCCTCTCCTCCTCCCTCCTCTCCTCCTCTCTCCTCCTCCCTCCTCCTCCTCTCCTCCTCTCCTCCTCCTCCTCCTCCCTCCTCCTCTCTCCCTCCTCCTCTCCTCCTCTCTCCTCCTCCCTCCTCCTCCCTCCTCCTCCTCTCCTCCTCTCCTCCCTCCTCCCTCCTCCTCCTCTCCTCTCCTCCCTCCTCCCTCCTCCTCCTCTCCTCCTCCTCCTCCTCTCCTCCTCCTCCTCCCTCCTCCTCCTCCCTCCTCTCCTCCCTCCTCCTCTCCTCCCTCCTCCTCCTCCTCTCCTCCCTCCTCCTCCCTCCTCCTCTCCTCTCTCCTCCCTCCTCCTCTCCTCTCTGCTCCCTCCTCCTCCTCCTCCTCTCCTCCCTCCTCCTCCTCTCCTCCCTCCTCCTCCTCCTCCCTCCTCTCCTCCTCTCCTCCCTCCTCCTCCTCTCCTCCTCCTCCTCCTCTCCTCCCTCCTCCTCTCTCCTCCCTCCTCCTCTCCTCCCTCCTCCTCTCCTCCCTCCTCCCTCCTCCTCTCCTCCTCCTCCTCTCCTCCCTCCTCCTCCTCTCCTCCCTCCTCTCCTCCTCTCCTCCTCCTCCTCCCTCCTCCCTCCTCCTCCTCTCCTCCCTCCTCCTCCTCCTCCTCCTCCCTCCTCTCCTCCTCCTCCTCCTCCCTCCTCTCCTCCTCCCTCCCTCCTCCCTCCTCCTCCTCCCTCCTCTCCTCCTCCTCTCCTCTCTCCTCCTCCTCCTCTCCTCCTCTCCTCCCTCCTCTCCTCCTCTCCTCCTCTCCTCCTCCTCTCCTCCTCCTCCTCCTCCCCTCCCTCCTCCCTCCTCCTCTCCTCCCTCCTCCTCTCCTCCTCCTCCTCCTCCCTCCTCCTCCTCTCCTCTCCTCCTCCCTCCTCCTCCTCCTCTCCTCCCTCCTCCTCCTCTCCTCCTCCTCCTCCCTCCTCCTCCTCCTCTCCTCCTCCTCTCCTCCCTCCTCCTCTCCTCCCTCCTCCTCCTCCTCTCCTCCCTCTCCTCCTCCCTCCTCCTCTCCTCTCTCCTCTCCTCCTCCTCCTCCTCTCCTCCCTCCTCCTCCTCCTCTCCTCCTCTCCTCCTCTCCTCCCTCCTCCTCCCTCCTCCTCTCCTCTCTCCTCCCTCCTCCTCCTCTCTCTCCTCCTCCTCCCTCCTCCTCCTCCTCTCCTCTCTCCTCCCTCCTCCTCCTCCTCTCACCTTGCCTCCTCTTGGAGTTGAGGTGGTTGGCGTGGTCAGGATGAAGGGGGTGGAGAAGGAGCGGCTCTTACTGATGCCCCCCCGGGGCGGCGCTGCTCCACGTCTCAGGGTTGGCACTGAGGGGTCACAGGAGAAGAACAATCAATGTCAGACAGGGGTCCAGAATGGATACACTGTAACAAACCCTCAGCTGTGAGAAGCGTTTGTCACACCATGTTTTTGCAGTACAGTTCCCACATCAGGATTTGGATGTATCATAACGTGTGTACGAATTCAAAGATGGTGTCCGGGTGCATCCGTAAGTATTCCTTTTTATCTTTTCATTCCATTATGAATAAAGTTTCACTTGTTGATTGAAATTCCAAGAAAAAAATTGTGCAAAGTCAAAAACCGGATGGAAGCGCGTTCTGTACGGTTCTGTACGGGTCCCATTGACTCCCATGTTAAGAAAAAAACGTAAACGGTTTAATACGAGTTTTCACCCCGACTACAGGGTTGGGTACGGGAAAAAAACGGACAAAACCGGATAAGACGCAAAACGGACACAATCAGGAGAGTCAATGTATACAGGGTCCAATCCGGAAACTACCGCAAGAACGTGGTGTGAACGCGGCATTATCCAGGTATAACACACTGTAACAAAACCTCAGCTACAAGAACTATTACACAGCACATGTGACAACCTAAAATCTGTATCATCCAGACATCAAACACTGAAACAAACCCTCAGCTGTGACACTAATCAGATCAGAATAACATAGGAAACACTGTAACAAACCCTCAGCTGTGACACTAATCAGATCAGAATAACACACAGGAAACATTGTAACAAACCCTCAGCTGTGACAATAATCAGATCAGAATAACATAGGAAACACTGTAACAAACCCTCAGCTGTGACACTAATCAGATCAGAATAACATAGGAAACACTGTAACAAACCCTCAGCTGTGACACTAATCAGATCAGAATAACATAGGAAACACTGTAACAAACCCTCAGCTGTGACACTAATCAGATCAGAATAACATAGGAAACACTGTAACAAACCCTCAGCTGTGACACTAATCAGATCAGAATAACATAGGAAACACTGTAACAAACCCTCAGCTGTGACACTAATCAGATCAGAATAACATAGGAAACACTGTAACAAACCCTCAGCTGTGACACTAATCAGATCAGAATAACATAGGAAACACTGTAACAAACCCTCAGCTGTGACACTAATCAGATCAGAATAACACACAGGAAACATTGTAACAAACCCTCAGCTGTGACAATAATCAGATCAGAATAACATAGGAAACACTGTAAACAAACCCTCAGCTGTGACACTAATCAGATCAGAATAACATAGGAAACACTGTAACAAACCCTCAGCTGTGACACTAATCAGATCAGAATAACATAGGAAACACTGTAACAAACCCTCAGCTGTGACACTAATCAGATCAGAATAACATAGGAAACACTGTAACAAACCTCAGCTGTGACACTAATCAGATCAGAATAACATAGGAAACACTGTAACAAACCCTCAGCTGTGACACTAATCAGATCAGAATAACATAGGAAACACTGTAACAAACCCTCAGCTGTGACAATCATATCAGAATAACATAGGAAACACTGTAACAAACCCTCAGCTGTGACACTAATCAGATCAGAATAACATAGGAAACACTGTAACAAACCCTCAGCTGTGACACTAATCAGATCAGAATAACATAGGAAACACTGTAACAAACCCTCAGCTGTGACACTAATCAGATCAGAATAACATAGGAAACACTGTAACAAACCCTCAGCTGTGACACTAATCAGATCAGAATAACATAGGAAACACTGTAACAAACCCTCAGCTGTGACAATCATATCAGAATAACATAGGAAACACTGTAACAAACCCTCAGCTGTGACACTAATCAGATCAGAATAACATAGGAAACACTGTAACAAACCCTCAGCTGTGACACTAATCAGATCAGAATACATAGGAAACACTGAAACAAACCCTCAGCTGTGACAATCATATCAGAATAACATAGGAAACACTGTAACAAACCCTCAGCTGTGACAATCATATCAGAATAACATAGGAAACACTGATACAAACCCTCAGCTGTGACAATTATATCAGTATATCACAAAGGAAACACTGTAACAAACCCTCAGCTGTGACAATAATCATATCAGAATAACACACAGGAAACACTGTAACAAACCCTCAGCTGTGATAATAATCAGATCAGAATAACATACAGGAAACACTGTAACAAACCCTCAGCTGTGACAATTATATCAGAATAACACACAGGAAACACTGTAACAAACCCTCAGTTGTGACACTAATCAGATCAGAATAACATAGGAAACATTGTAACAAACCCTCAACTGTGACAATCATATCAGAATAACAGGAAACACTGTAACAAACCCTCAGCTGTAACACTAATCAGATCAGAATAACATAGGAAACACTGTAACAAACCCTCAGCTGTGACAATCATATCAGAATAACAGGAAACACTGTAACAAACCCTCAGCTGTGACACTAATCAGATCAGAATAACATAGGAAACACTGTAACAAACCCTCAGCTGTGGCAATCATATCAGAATAACAGGAAACACTGTAACAAACCCTCGGCTGTGACAATCAGATCAGAATAACATAGAAACACTGTAACAAACCCTCAGCTGTGATAATAATCAGATCAGAATAACACACAGGAAACATTGTAACAAACCCTCAGATACGAGAAGTACTGGCTCAGAATACAAGCGGCTCCGTTACCTTGTGTCGGTGGGTTTGATGCTCCCGCTGCGATCTCTCCGGACCGGCGCTGGTTCTAGGGTCGGGAGCCCCGTGGCGGACGTTGTCGTGGTCCATGTGGAGGAGACTCTGCGCATTAATCCTGGAGGAAGACTCCTCCGCAACCTCTGCAACAGAACACAGCTGCACTCACTATTCTGCTGTTACATCGTGTTTTATCCTCCAGAGCTGCACTCACTATTCTGCTGTTACATCGTGTCTTATCCTCCAGAGCTGCACTCACTATTCTGCTGTTACATCATGTCTTATCCTACAGAGCTGCACTCACTCTTCTGCTGTTACATCGTGTCTTATCCTCCAGAGCTGCACTCACTATTCTGCTGTTACATCATGTCTTATCCTCCAGAGCTGCACTCACTATTCTGCTGTTACATCATGTCTTATCCTCCAGAGCTGCACTCACTATTCTGCTGTTACATCATGTCTTATTATCCTCCAGAGCTGCACTCACTATTCTGCTGTTACATCATGTCTTAACCTCCAGAGCTGCACTCACTATTCTGCTGTTACATCGTGTCTTATTATTCTCCAGAGCTGCACTCACTCTTCTGCTGTTACATCATGTCTTATCCTCCAGAGCTGCACTCACTATTCTGCTGTTACATCGTGTCTTATTATCCTCCAGAGCTGCACTCACTCTTCTGCTGTTACATCATGTCTTATCCTCCAGAGCTGCACTCACTATTCTGCTGTTACATCGTGTCTTATTATCCTCCAGAGCTGCACTCACTATTCTGCTGTTACATCGTGTCTTATCCCTCCAGAGCTGCACTCACTCTTCTGCTGTTACATCATGTCTTATACTCCAGAGCTGCACTCACTATTCTGCAGTTACATCAATGTCTTATCCTCCAGAGCTGCACTCACTCTTCTGCTGTTACATCATGTCTTATCCTCCAGAGCTGCACTCACTCTTCTGCTGTTACATCAGGTCTTATCCTCCAGAGCTGCACTCACTCTTCTGCTGTTACATCATGTCTTATCCTCCAGAGCTGCACTCACTCTTCTGCTGTTACATCAGGTCTTATACTCCAGAGCTGCCACTCACTATTCTGCTGTTACATCATGTCTTATCCTCCAGAGCTGCACCTCACTCTTCTGCTGTTACATCATGTCTTATCCTCCAGAGCTGCACTCACTCTTCTGCTGTTACATCAGGTCTTATCCCTCCAGAGCTGCACTCACTCTTCTGCTGTTACATCATGTCTTATCCTCCAGAGCTGCACTCACTCTTCTGCTGTTACATCAGTCTTATCCTCCAGAGCTGCACTCACTATTCTGCTGTTACATCATGTCTTATCCTCCAGAGCTGCACTCATTATTCTGCTGTTACATCATGTCTTATACTCCAGAGCTGCACTCACTCTTCTGCTGTATGCTCTCACCTTTGGTATGGTCATCTTGTCCCCCTTCTCGGACCCCTCCTCAGAGTCAGAGCAGGCGTAGTTGTCGTAGTTTAGTCGCGGGGCGGTGGAACGGGCTGGAGGTGGAGGCTGAGTGCTCAGCAGATTACTGACCGCGCGGAGGGAGGAGCAGACGTGGACGGGGAGCGAGGGGTCGGCCAGGAGGTCAGAGATCAGGCCGTGAGCCTCCCCCATAACAGCGATGTCTACAGTGATGGTGGTACCTGAGACTGAGAGAGAAACATCCATTATATACCCTGCAGACTATTACACCTGAGCACTCTGCAGAACATCGCTCTGTCCTCTCCTCCTCCTGATACATAGTGATATATCCTGCAGATTATTACTCCTCTGACCTCTCTACAGATCTGCAGAACATCGCTCTGTCCTCTCCTCCTGATACATAGTGATATATTCTGCAGATTATTACACCTCTGACCTCTCTACAGATCTGCAGAACATCGCTCTGTCCTCTCTACCTCCTGATACATAGTGATATATCCTGCAGATTATTACACCTCTGACCTCTCTACAGATCTGCAGAACATCGCTCTGTCCTCTCTACCTCCTGATACATAGTGATATATCCTGCAGACTATTACACCTCTGACCTCTCTACAGATCTGCAGAACATCGCTCTGTCCTCTCTACCTCCTGATACACAGTGATATATCCTGCAGATTATTACACCTCTGACCTCTCTACAGATCTGCAGAACATCGCTCTGTCCTCTCCTCCTCCTGATACATAGTGATATATCCTGCAGATTATTACTCCTCTGACCTCTCTACAGATCTGCAGAACATCGCTCTGTCCTCTCTACCTCCTGATACATAGTGATATATCCTGCAGATTATTACTCCTCTGACCTCTCTACAGATCTGCAGAACATCGCTCTGTCCTCTCTACCTCCTGATACACAGTGATATATCCTGCAGATTATTACTCCTCTGACCTCTCTACAGATCTGCAGAACATCGCTCTGTCCTCTCTACTTCCTGATACATAGTGATATATCCTGCAGATTATTACTCCTCTAATCTCTACAGATCTGCAGAACATCGCTCTGTCCTCTCCTCCTCCTGTTACATAGTGATATATCCTGCAGATTATTACTCCTCTGACCTCTATACAGATCTGCAGAACATCGCTCTGTCCTCTCCTCCTCCTGATACATAGTGATATATCATGCAGATTATTACACCTCTGACCTCTCTACAGATCTGCAGAACATCGCTCTGTCCTCTCCTCCTCCTGTTACATAGTGATATATCCTGCAGATTATTACACCACTGACCTCTCTTACAGATCTGCAGAACATCGCTCTGTCCTCTCCTCCTCCTGATACATAGTGATATATCCTGCAGATTATTACTCCTCTTGACCTCTCTACAGATCTGCAGAACATCGCTCTGTCCTCTCCTCCTGATACATAGTGATATATTCTGCAGATTATTACTCCTCTGACCTCTATACAGATCTGCAGAACATCGCTCTGTCCTCTCCTCCTCCTGTTACATAGTGATATATCCTGCAGAATTATTACACCTCTGACTCTCTACAGATCTGCAGAACATCGCTCTGTCCTCTCTACCTCCTGATACATAGTGATATATCCTGCAGATTATTACTCCTCTGACCTCTCTACAGATCTGCAGAACATCGCTCTGTCCTCTCCTGATACAATAGTGATATATCCTGCAGATTATTACACCAATGACCTCTCTACAGATCTGCAGAACATCGCTCTGTCCTCTCTACCTCCTGATACATAGTGATATATCCTGCAGATTATTACTCCTCTGACCTCTCTACAGATCTGCAGAACATCGCTCTGTCCTCTCTACTTCCTGATACATAGTGATATATCCTGCAGATTATTACTCCTCTAATCTCTAAAGATCTGCAGAACATCGCTCTGTCCTCTCCTCCTCCTGTTACATAGTGATATATCCTGCAGATATTACTCCTCTAATCTCTACAGATCTGCAGAACATCGCTCTGTCCTCTCCTCCTCCTGTTACATAGTGATATATCCTGCAGATTATTACTCCTCTGACCTCTATACAGATCTGCAGAACATCGCTCTGTCCTCTCCTCCTCCTGATACATAGTGATATATCCTGCAGATTATTACACCTCTGACCTCTCTACAGATCTGCAGAACATCGCTCTGTCCTCTCCTCCTGATACATAGTGATATATTCTGCAGATTATTACTCCTCTGACCTCTATACAGATCTGCCAGAACATCGCTCTGTCCTCTCCTCCTCCTGTTACATAGTGATATATCACTGCAGATTATTACACCACTGACCTCTCTACAGATCTGCAGACATCGCTCTGTCCTCTCCTCCTGATACATAGTGATATATCCTGCAGATTATTACAACCTCTGACCTCTCTACAGATCTGCAGAACATCGCTCTGTCCTCTCTACCTCCTGATACATAGTGATATATCCTGCAGGATTATTACTCCTCTGACCTCTCTACAGATCTGCAGACCATCGCTCCTGTCCTCTTCCTGATACATAGTGATATATCCTGCAGATTATTACACCAATGACCTCTCTACAGATCTGCAGAACATCGCTCTGTCCTCTCTACCTCCTGATACATAGTGATATATCCTGCAGATTATTACTCCTCTGACCTCTCTACAGATCTGCAGAACATCGCTCTGTCCTCTCCTGATACATAGTGATTATATCCTGCAGATTATTACACCTCTGACCTCTCTACAGATCTGCAGAACATCGCTCTGTCTCTCCCTCCTGATACATAGTGATATATCCTGCAGACTATTACACCTCTGACCTCTCTGCAGAAAACAGCGCTCTGTCCTCTCCTCCTGATACATAGTGATATATCCTGCAGATTATTACACCTCTGACCTCTATACAGATCTGCAGAACATTGCTCTGTCCTCTCTACAGATCTGCAGAACATCGCTCTGTCCTCTCTACCTCCTGATACATTGTGATATATCCTGCAGATGATTACTCCTCTGTCCTCTCTACAGATCTGCAGAACATCGCTCTGTCCTCTCCTCCTCCTGATACATAGTGATATATCCTGCAGATTATTACACTCTGTCCTCTCTACAGATCTGCAGAACATCGCTCTGTCCTCTCCTCCTGATACATAGTGATATATCCTGCAGATTATTACTCCTCTGACCTCTCTACAGATCTGCAGAACATCGCTCTGTCCTCTCCTCTTGATACATAGTGATATATCCTGCAGAATATTACTCCTCTGACCCTCTCTACAGATCTGCAGAACATCGCTCTGTCCTCTCTCCCTCCTGATACATAGTGATATAGCCTGCAGATTATTACTCCTCTGACCTCTATACAGATCTGCAGAACATCGCTCTGTCCTCTCCTCCTGATACAGTTATATATCCTGCAGACTATTGCACCCGTTATTTCTCAGTGATATAAACGTCCTGTTTGCTGTAATGCTCCTGGTGACCACTAGATGTCGCTGTAGCCCCACATATTACAGGTGTTGCCTGTGCTGTGGCTTCTTGGCTCCTCCCCGGAGATTATAACATATAATGTGTTTGTCCGATACGTCGACTTCTCCAGCGTTTGAACCATGTGATCACCAGGGGCCACACACAGCTGGAGGACTCGTTACAGTTGCACCAGAGTGAGCGCATCACATGACTGGCGCTGACAGCAAGCAGAGATATTGAGGAAAACTGGATAAACCTTCTAACGATGTAAAAATTGTCGCTAAGAGCGCGTTGACGTGAGACAAACGCGGCGCGGACATTCTGCAGCATGTCCATTAGATGGCGCTGTCGGTACAGCAGAGAGTAGTGACACACAACAGAACACACATGGCAGCGCAGACATTCTGCTTTCCCACCCCTCCCCCCCAAACACCGGAAAAATCCAGACTGACCGCCATACGGATGCTGCTCATGTGGTACTACAAGTCCCAGCGATGACCCCCTCATCATACGGGTCTCTCACGCCCCGATCCTTGGAGGGGCAGGAAATTCCGATATCACCCCCACCACAAGGGGGGCAGATGTCTGCCCCAGAAGAAGAAGTGTGAGATATAAATGGACATGTTCTGCAGAGCATCGCGCCTGACCAGGCAATGACCCAGAGAGCCCTCCAGGGGGCGCTGGGAACTACGCACAGATTACTGTCATTCCCCATCATTCTGTGGCGCCCCCTTTAGGGGATGAGGAAGTGTAATATATAGAGGTGTCAGCAGGAAGGGAGTCAGTGTGCGGCTGAGTCCAGGGCTCGGGGGGATGAGCTGTGCGATGCCCTGTAGGGGGCAGTGGGACCTGAGTCCACCTTAGACATTATATTCCAATCTTAGACCTTATAATACAGAGTTAAGTTTACTGCAATTGTCCGGCTGTTCTAGAGTCGACGTTATAGAGAGAACCGCCACACACTGTGCACATAACAACTATCCTCCTGGATCACCAGATAGTACATCAAAGTAATGTGTACAACAAAGGGAGGGGGATGCAGCTGCAGCTTCTATGTGAGAGGGGAGGAGGGGATGCAGCTGCAGCTTGTATGTGAAAGGGGAGGAGGGGATGCAGCTGCAGCTTCTATGTGAGGGGAGGAGGGGGATGCAGCTGCAGCTTCTATGTGAGAGGAAAGGAGGGGGATGCAGCTGCAGCTTGTATGTGAAAGGGGAGGAGGGGGATGCAGCTGCAGCTTCTATGTGAGGGTAGGAGGGGGATGCAGCTGCAGTTTATATGTGTCTGTGAGAGGGGAGGAGGGGGATGCAGCTGCATCTTCTATGTGAGAGGGGAGGAGGGGGATGCAGCTGCAGCTTCTATGTGAAAGGGGAGGAGGGGGGATGCAGCTGCAGCTTCTATGTGAGGGGAGGAGGGGGATGCAGCTGCAGCTTCTATGTGAGAGGGGGAGGAAGGGGATGCAGCTGCAGCTTCTATGTGCAGAGGGGAGGAGGGGGATGCAGCTGCAGCTTCTATGTGAGAGGGGAGGAGGGGATGCAGCTGCAGTTTATATGTGTCTGTGAGAGGGGAGGAGGGGGATGCAGCTGCAGCTTCTATGTGAGGGGAGGAGGGGGATGCAGCTGCAGCTTCTATGTGAGAGGGGAATGCAGCTGCAGCTTCTATGTGAGGAGGGGAGGAGGGGGATGCAGCTGCAGCTTCTATGTGAGAGGGGAGGAGGGGGATGCAGCTGCAGTTTATATGTGTCTGTGAGAGGGGAGGAGGGGGGATGCAGCTGCAGCTTCTATGAGAGAAGGGGAGGAGGGGATGCAGCTGCAGCTTGTATGTGAAAGGGGAGGAGGGGGATGCAGCTGCAGCTTCTATGTGAGGGGAGGAGGGGGATGCAGCTGCAGCTTCTATGTGAGAGGGGAGGAGGGGGATGCAGCTGCAGCTTCTATGTGAGAGGGGAGGAGGGGATGCAGCTGCAGCTTCTATGTGAGGGGAGGAGGGGATGCAGCTGCAGCTTCTATGTGAGAGGGGAGGAGGGGGATGCAGCTGCAGCTTCTATGTGAGAGGGGAGGAGGGGGATGCAGCTGCAGCTTCTATGTGAGAGGGGAGGAGGGGATGCAGCTGCAGTTTATATGTGTCTGTGAGAGGGAGGAGGGGGATGCAGCTGCAGCTTCTATGTGAGGGGAGGAGGGGGATGCAGCTGCAGCTTCTATGTGAGACGGGGAATGCAGCTGCAGCTTCTATGTGAGAGGGGAGGAGGGGGATGCAGCTGCAGCTTCTATGTGAGAGGGGAGGAGGGGATGCAGCTGCAGTTTATATGTGTCTGTGAGAGGGGAGGAGGGGATGCAGCTGGCAGCTTCTATGTGAAGAGGGGAGGAGGGGGATGCAGCTGCAGTTTATATGAAGAGGGGAGGAGGGGGATGCAGCTGCAGCTTCTATGAGAGAGGGGTGGAGGGGGATGCAGCTGCAGCTTCTATGTGAGAGGGGAGGAGGGGGATGCAGCTGCAGCTTCTATGTGAGAGGGGAGGAGAGGATGCAGCTGCAGTTTATAGTGTCTGTGAGAGGGGAGGAGGGGGATGCAGCTGCAGCTTCTATGTGAGAGCGCGGAGGATTGGGGATGCAGCTGCAGTTTATATGTGAGAGGGGAGGAGGGGGATGCAGCTGCAGCTTCTATGTGAGAGGGAGGAGGGGGGATGCAGCTGCAGCTTCTATGTGAGAGGGGAGGAGGGGGATGCAGCTGCTCTATGTGAGAGGGGAGGAGGGGGATGCAGCTGCAGTTTATATGTGTCTGTGAGAGGGGAAGAGGGGTGCAGCTGCAGTTTGTGTGTGTGTGAGAGGGGAGGAGGGAGATGCAGCTGCAGTTTATAGATGTCTGTGAGGGGAGAAGGGGGATGCAGCTGCAGTTTATATGTGTCTGTGAGGGGAGGAGGGGGATGCAGCTGCAGAATATATGTGTCTGTGAGAGGGGAGGAGGGGGACGCAGCTGCAGTTTATATGTGTCTGTGAGAGGGGAAGAGGGGGTGCAGCTGCAGTCTATGTGTGTCTGTGAGAGAGGAGGAGGGGATGCAGCTGCATTTTATAGTTGTCTGTGAGGGGAGGAAGGGGATGCAGCTGCAGTTTATATGTGTCTGTGAGGGGAGGAGGGGGATGCAGCTGCAGTTTATATGTGTCTGTGAGAGGGGAGGAGGTGGATGCAGCTGCAGTTTATATGTGTCTGTGAGGGGAGGAGGGGATGCAGCTGCAGAATATATGTGTCTGTGAGAGGGGAGGAGGGGGACGCAGCTGCAGTTTATATGTGGTCTGTGAGAGAGGAGGAGGGGATGCAGCTGCATTTTATAGTTGTCTGTGAGGGGAGGAGGGGGATGCAGCTGCAGTATATATGTGTCTGTGAGAGGGGAGGAGGGGGATGCAGCTGCAGTTTATATGTGTCTGTGAGGGGAGGAAGGGGATGCAGCTGCAGTTTATATGTGTCTGTGAGGGGAGGAAGGGGATGCAGCTACAGTTTATATATGTGTCTGTGAGAGGGGAGGAGGTGGATGCAGCTGCAGTTTATATGTGTCTGTGAGGGGAGGCGGTGGATGCAGCTGCAGTTTATATGTGTCTGTGAGGGGCTGGAGGGGATGCAGCTGCAGTTATATGCGTCTGTGAGAGGGGAGGAGGGGGATGCGGCTACAGTTTATATGTGTCTGTGAGAGGGGAGGAGGGGGATGCAGCTGCAGTTTATATGTGTCTGTGAGGGGAGGAGGGAGATGCAGCTGCAGTTTGTGTGTCTGTGAGAGGGAGGAGGGGGATGCAGCTGCAGTTAATATGTATCTGTGAGAGAGGAGGAGGGGGATGCAGCTGCAGTTTATATGTGTCTGTGAGAGAGGAGGAGGGGATGCAGCTGCAATTTATGTGTCTGTGAGAGGGGAGGAGGGGGGTGCAGCTGCAATTTATATGTGTATGTGAGGGGAGGAGGGGGTGTAGCTGCAGTTCATGTGTCTGTGAGGGGAGGCGGTGGATGCAGCTGCAGTATATATGTGTCTGTGAGAGGGGAGGAGGGGGATGCAGCTGCAGTTTTATATGTCTGTGAGGGGAGGGGGATGCAGCTGCAGTTTATATGTGTCGGTGAGAGAGGAGGGGGATACAGCTGCAGTTTATGTGTCTGTGAGAGGGTAGGAGGTGGATGCAGCTGCAGTTTATATGTGTCAGAGAGGAGGAGGGGGATGCAGCTGCAGTTTATATGTATCTGTGAGAGAGGAGGAGGAGGGGGATGCAGCTGCAGTTTATATGTATCTGTGAGAGAGGAGGAGGGGGATGCAGCTGCAGTTTATATGTGTCTGAGAGAGGAGGAGGGGATGCAGCTGCAATTTATATGTGTGTGAGAGGGAAGTGAGGGGGATGCAGCTGCAGAATATATGTGTCTGTGAGAGGGGAGGAGGGGGATGCAGCTGCAGTTTATGTGTGAGAGGGGGAGAAGGGGGTGCAGCTGCAGAATATATGTGTCTGTGAGAGGAGAGGAGGGGGATGTAGCTGCAGTTTATGTGTGAGAGGGGAGGAGGGGGTGCAGCTGCAGAATATATGTGTCTGTGAGGGAGGAGGGGGATGCAGCTGCAGTTTATATGAGTCTGTGAGAGGGGAGGAGGGGGATGCAGCTGCAGTTTATATGTGTCTGTGAGAGGGGAGGAGGGGGATGCAGCTGCAGATTATATGTGTCTGTGAGGGGAGGAGGGGGATGCAGCTGCAGTATATATGTGTCTGTGAGGGAAGGAGGGGGATGCAGCTGCAGTTTGTGTGTGTCTGTGAGGGGGAGGAGGGGATGCAGCTGCAGTTTATATGTGTCTGTGAGAGGAGGAGGTGGATGCAGCTGCAGTTTATATGTGTCTGAGAGAGAGGAGGGGGATGCAGCTGCAGTTTATATGTATCTGTGAGAGAGGAGGAGGGGATGCAGCTGCAATTTATATGTGTCTGTGAGAGAGGAGGAGGGGATGCAGCTGCAATTTATATGTGTCTGTGAGAGGGGAGGAGGGGGATGCAGCTGCAATTTATATGTGTATGTGAGGGGAGGAGGGGGATGCAGCTGCAGTTTATATGTGTCTGTGAGAGGGGAGGAGGGGGATGCAGCTGCAGTTTGTGTGTCTGTGAGAGGGGAGGCGGGGGATGCAGCTGCAGAATATATGTGTCTGTGAGAGGGGAGGAGGGGGATGCAGCTGCAGTTTATGTGTGAGAGGGGAGGAGGGGGGTGCAGCTGCAGAATATATGTGTCTGTGAGGGAGGAGGGGATGCAGCTGCAGTTTATATGAGTCTGTGAGAAGGAAGAAGGGGGATGCAGCTGCAGTTTATATGTGTCTGTGAGAGGGGAGGGGAGGGGGGATGCAGCTGCAGTATATATGTGAGAGGGGAGGAGGTGGATGCAGCTGCAGTTTATGTGTGTCTGTGAGGGAAGGAGGGGGATGCAGCTGCAGTTTGTGTGTGTGTCCGTGAGAGGGGAGGAGGGGGATGCAGCTGCAGTTTATATGCATCAGTGAGAGGAGGAGGGGGATGCAGCTGCAGTTTATATGTGTCTGTGAGAGAGGAGGAGGGGGATGCAGCTGCAGTTTGTGTGTGTGTCTGTGAGAGGGGAGGAGGGGCATGCAGCTGCAGTTTATATGTGTCTGTGAGGGGAGGAGGTGGATGCAGCTGCAGTGTATATGTGCATCTGTGAGGAGGATGCAGCTGCAGTGTCTCTGTGAGGGGGAGGTGGGGGATGCAGCTGCAGTGTCTCTGTGAGGGTGAGGAGGGGATACAGCTGCAGCTTCTCTGTGAGGGGGAGGAGGGGGATGCAGCTGCAGTGTCTCTGTGAGGGGGATGCAGCTGCAGTGTCTCTGTGAGGGGAGGAGGAGGATGCAGCTGCAGTGTCTCTGTGAGGGGGAGGAGGGGGATGCAGCTGCAGTGTCTCTCTGAGGGGGAGGATGCAGCTGCAGTGTCTCTCTGAGGGGGAGGAGGGGGATGCAGCTGCATTGTCTCTGTGAGGGGGGAGGAGTGGGATGCAGCTGCAGTGTCTCTCTGAGGGGGAGGAGGGGGATGCAGCTGCATTGTCTCTGTGAGGGGGGAGGAGGGGGATGCAGCTGCAGTGTCTCTCTGAGGGGGATGCAGCTGCAGTGTCTCTCTGAGGGGGAGGAGGGGGATGCAGCTGCATTGTCTCTGTGAGGGGGAGGAGGGGGGATGCAGCTGCATTGTCTCTCTGAGGGGGATGCAGCTGCAAGTGTCTCTCTGAGGGGGAGGAGGGGGATGCAGCTGCAGTGTCTCTTTTCTTTTTCTGAGGGGGAGGAGGGGGATGCAGCTGCAGTGTCCTCTCTGAGGGGGAGGAGGGGGGATGCAGCTGCAGTGTCTCTCTGAGGGGGGAGGAGGGGGGATGCAGCTGCATTGTCTCTGTGAGGGGGACGAGGGGGATGCAGCTGCAGTGTCTCTCTGAGGGGGAGGAGGGGGATGCAGCTGCATTGTCTCTGTGAGGGGGATGCAGCTGCATTGTCTCTGTGAGGGGGACGAGGGGGATGCAGCGTCTCTCTGAGGGGGAGGAGGGGGGATGCAGCTGCATTGTCTCTGTGAGGGGGAGGAGGGGGATGCAGCTGCATTGTCTCTGTGAGGGGGAGGAGGGGGATGCAGCTGCACTGTCTCTCTGAGGGGGATGCAGCTGCAGTGTCTCTCTGAGGGGGAGGAGGGGGATGCAGAGCTGCATTGTCTCTGTGAGGGGGAGGAGTGGGATGCAGCTGCAGTGTCTCTCTGAGGGGGAGGAGGGGGATGCAGCTGCATTGTCTCTGTGAGGGGGAGGAGGGGGATGCAGCTGCAGTGTCTCTCTGAGGGGGGGAGGGGGGATGCAGCTGCAGTGTCTCTCTGAGGGGGAGGGAGGGGGATGCAGCTGCAGTGTCTCTCTGAGGGGGGGGGGGGGCCTCATCTTACCCCTGGGTCCGGCCCCGGACTGTACCGCCCATTATTGTGAGGGATTCTGGAATGTTTTTCAGAAATGGACCCATTCATTTCCCTAAAGAGTTAATAATTGCAGTTTTGCTCCATCAGGGGACAGATGATTAACCCCTTGTGTTCAGGACATGTTGGAGGGAACAGGGGGAGGGGCCCTTAGTTCTGGGCCCCTGGGGGCCACAGCTGTTGGTTTTAGTGGGGGGTGGTATGATACATCATATTCTGGGGGATCCTACGTGGCCCCTTTAAGACGATGACCACGGGGACCTATAACGTGTCCGGTCACTGACACACTGTAACGCACCTGCAGCTCTACCACCGCCTGAGCCCCATAGATAATGGGTAAATAGAGATCTCACCCAGATGTCGGGCCCCGGGGTCCCCCGCAGCACAGGTCAGCGTGCCCATCGCCCGTCTACGTGCCACGACAGTGAGAACCGCCGCGGGGACGGAGCCGCTCGCTCTGGGGCGTCACACCCGCTTCCTCTTTTCGCTCGGTCCTGACACTTTTATCGCCTCTCCTCTGAGCCGCCATAAATCTCCACCGAGGGGCCACAGCTGAGGGTTCGTTACAATGGAGCAGGAGAACTGTTACAGTGTGTCAGCGCAGGAACATGGGAAGGGAAGTGGTACTGTGCATAATCAATAAAAACATATAGAAGTGGTACTGTGCAGGATAAATATATAGACATAGAAGGGAAGTGGTACTGTGCATCACCAATAAAAATATATAGAAGTGGTACTGTGCAGGATAAATATATATACATAGTAGGGAAGTGGTACTGTGCATCACCAATAAAAATATATAGAAGTGGTACTGTGCAGGATAAATATATATATACATAGAAGGGAAGTGGTACTGTGCAACATCAATAAAAAATATATAGAAGTGGTACTGTGCAGGATAAATATATATACATAGAAGGGAAGTGGTACTGTGCATCATCAATAAAAATATATAGAAGTGGTACTGTGCAGGATAAATATATATAACATAGAAGGGAAGTGGTACTGTGCATCATCAATAAAAATATATAGAAGTGGTACTGTGCAGGATAAATATATATACATAGAAGGGAAGTGGTACTGTGCATCATCAATAAAAATATATAGAAGTGGTACTGTGCAGGATAAATATATATACATAGAAGGGAAGGTGGTACTGTGCAACATCAATAAAAAATATATAGAAGTGGTACTGTGCAGGATAAATATATATAC
This sequence comes from Hyla sarda, assembly GCF_029499605.1. Lineage (NCBI taxonomy): Eukaryota > Metazoa > Chordata > Amphibia > Anura > Hylidae > Hyla > Hyla sarda. The sequence continues at coordinate 17,846 of NW_026609390.1, forward strand.
ATAGAAGGGGAAGTGGTACTGTGCATCATCAATAAAAATATATAGAAGTGGTACTGTGCAGGATAAATATATATACATAGAAGGGAAGTGGTACTGTGCAGGATAAATATATATACATAGAAGGAAGTGGTACTGTGCATCATCAATAAAATATATAGAAGTGGTACTGTGCAGGATAAATATATATACATAGAAAGGAAGTGGTACTGTGCAGGATCTATATATAAAATGGGAAGTGGTACTGTGCAGGATCAATAAAAATATATAGAAGTGGTACTGTGCAGGATAAATATATATACATAGAAGGGAAGTGGTACTGTGCAGGATAAATATATATACATAGAAGGGAAGTGGTACTGTACAAGATCTATATATATATATATATATATATATATATATATATATATATAGAAAGGAATTGGTACTGTGCAGGATCAATAAACATATTAGAAGGGAAGTGGTACTGTGCAGGATCTATATATATAAAATGGAAGTGGGTATTGTGTAGGATCAATAAATATAAAATGGAAGTGGTACTGTGCAGGATCTATATATATAGAAGGGAAGTGTTACTGTGCATGATCAATAAATACAGAAGAGAAGTGGTACTGTGTGTCATCAATAAATATACATAAATAAGAGAAGTGGTACTGTGCATCATCAATAAATATCCTCCTATCCCCGTCCTCCTATCCCCGTCCCCTCCGTCCTCCTATCCCCCTCCTCCTATCCCCCTCCTCCTATCCCCCTCCTCCTATCCCCCTCCTCTATCTCCTCCTCCTATCCCCGTCCTCCTATCCCTCCTCCTATCCCCGTCCTCCTATCCCCGTCCTCCTATCCCCTCCTCCTATCCCCCTCCTCCTATCCCCCTCCTCCTATCCCCCTCCTCCCTATCCCCGTCCTCCTATCCCCCGTCCTCCTATCCCCGTCCTCCTATCCCCCGACCGTCCTCCTATCCCCGTCCTCCTATCCCCCTCCTCCTATCCCCCGTCCTCCTATCCCCGTCCTCCTATCCCCCCTCCTCCTATCCCCTCCTCCTATCCCCCCTCCCGCTCCTCCTATCCCGTCCTCCTATCCCCCATCCCCGTCCTCCTATCCCCGTCCTCCCCCTCCTCCTATCCCCCTCCTCCTATCCCCCTCCTCCTATCCCCGTCCTCCTATCCCCGTCCTCCTATCCCCGTCCTCCTATCTCCTCCTCCTATCCCCGTCCTCCTATCCCCGTCCTCCTATCCCCCTCCTCCTATCCCCCTCCTCCTATCCCCCTCCTCCTATCCCCCTCCTCCTATCTCCTCCTCCTATCCCCGTCCTCCTATCCCGTCCTCCTATCCCCGTCCTCCTATCCCCGTCCTCCTATCTCCTCCTCCTATCCCCGTCCTCCTATCTCCTCCTCCTATCCCCGTCCTCCTATCTCCTCCTCCTATCCCCGTCCTCCTATCTCCTCCTCCTATCCCCGTCCTCCTATCTCCTCCTCCTATCCCCGTCCTCCTATCTCCTCCTCCTATCCCCGTCCTCCTATCCCCGTCCTCCTATCTCCTCCTCCTATCCCCGTCCTCCTATCCCCGTCCTCCTATCCCCGTCCTCCTATCCCCGTCCTCCTATCCCCGTCCTCCTATCCCCGTCCTCCTATCCCGTCCGTCCTCCTATCTCGTCCTCCTATCCCCGTCCTCCTATCCCCGTCCTCCTATCCCGTCCTCCTATCTCGTCCTCCTATCCCCGTCCTCCTATCCCCGTCCTCCTATCCCCGTCCTCCTATCCCCGTCCTCCTATCCCCGTCCTCCTATCCCCGTCCTCCTATCCCGTCCTCCTATCCCGTCCTCCTATCTCGTCCTCCTATCCCCGTCCTCCTATCCCCGTCCTCCTATCCCCGTCCTCCTATCCCCGTCCTCCTATCCCGTCCTCCTATCCCCGTCCTCCTATCCCCGTCCTCCTATCCCCGTCCTCCTATCTCCTCCTCCTATCCCCGTCCTCCTATCCCCGTCCTCCTATCCCCGTCCTCCTATCTCCTCCTCCTATCCCCGTCCTCCTATCTCCTCCTCCTATCCCCGTCCTCCTATCCCCGTCCTCCTATCTCCTCCTCCTATCCCCGTCCTCCTATCTCCTCCTCCTATCCCCGTCCTCCTATCTCCTCCTCCTATCCCCGTCCTCCTATCCCCTC
>NW_026609391.1:0-32835 GCF_029499605.1 Hyla sarda
CCACATCATAAATTGCATACACACATCACAGATACATCATACACATATACACTCGCAACCATACATATACACCATACATATGCACACATCATACATACACCCCGCCACTGCCCCCCCACATCATAAATTACATACACACATCACAGATACATCATACACATATACACTCGCACCATACATATACACCATACATATGCACACATCATACATACACCCGCCACTGCCCCCCCCACATCATAAATTACATACACACATCACAGATACATCAATACACATATACACTCGCACCATACATATACACCATACATATGCACACATCATACATACACCCGCCACTGCCCCCCCCCACATCATAAATTACATACACACATCACAGATACATCATACACATATACACTCGCACCATACATATACACCATACATATGCACACATCATACATACACCCGCCACTGCCCCCCCCACATCATAAATTACATACACACATCACAGATACATCATACACATATACACTCGCACCATACATATACACCATACATATGCACACATCATACATACACCCGCCACTGCCCCCCCCCACATCATAAATTACATACACACATCACAGATACATCATACACATATACACTCGCACCATACATATACACCATACATATGCACACATCATACATACACCCCGCCACTGCCCCCCCCCACATCATAAATTACATACACACATCACAGATACATCATACACATATACACTCGCACCATACATATACACCATACATATGCACACATCATACATACACCCGCCACTGCCCCCCCCCACATCATAAATTACATACACACATCACAGATACATCATACACATATACACTCGCACCATACATATACACCATACATATGCACACATCATACATACACCCGCCACTGCCCCCCCCACATCATAAATTACATACACACATCACAGATACATCATACACATATACACTCGCACCATACATATACACCATACATATGCACACATCATACATACACCCGCCACTGCCCCCCCCACATCATAAATTACATACACACATCACAGATACATCATACACATATACACTCGCACCATACATATACACCATACATATGCACACATCATACATACACCCGCCACTGCCCCCCCCACATCATAAATTACATACACACATCACAGATACATCATACACATATACACTCGCACCATACATATACACCATACATATGCACACATCATACATACACCCGCCACTGCCCCCCCCACATCATAAATTACATACACACATCACAGATACATCATACACATATACACTCGCACCATACATATACACCATACATATGCACACATCATACATACACCCGCCACTGCCCCCCCACATCATAAATTACATACACACATCACAGATACATCATACACATATACACTCGCACCATACATATACACCATACATATGCACACATCATACATACACCCGCCACTGCCCCCCCACATCATAAATTACATACACACATCACAGATACATCATACAACATATACACTCGCACCATACATATACACCATACATATGCACACATCATACATACACCCGCCACTGCGCCCCCCCCCACATCATAAATTACATACACACATCACAGATACATCATACACATATACACTCGCACCATACATATACACCATACATATGCACACATCATACATACACCCGCCACTGACCCCCCCCACATCATAAATTGCATACACACATCACAGATACATCATACACATATACACTCGCACCATACATATACACCATACATATGCACACATCATACATACACCCGCCACTGCCCCCCCCACATCATAAATTACATACACACATCACAGATACATCATACACATATACACTCGCACCATACATATACACCATACATATGCACACATCATACATACACCCGCCACTGCCCCCCCCACATCATAAATTACATACACACATCACAGATACATCATACACATATACACTCGCACCATACATATACACCATACATATGCACACATCATACATACATCCCGCCACTGCCCCCCCCCACATCATAAATTACATACACACATCACAGATACATCATACACATATACACTCGCACCATACATATACACCATACATATGCACACATCATACATACACCCGCCACTGCCCCCCCACATCATAAATTACATACACACATCACAGATACATCATACACATATACACTCGCACCATACATATACACCATACATATGCACACATCATACATACATCCGCAACTGCCCCCCCCCCACATCATAAATTACATACACACATCACAGATACATCATACACATATACACTCGCACCATACATATACACCATACATATGCACACATCATACATACACCCGCCACTGCCCCCCCCCACATCATAAATTACATACACACATCACAGATACATCATACACATATACACTCGCACCATACATATACACCATACATATGCACACATCATACATACACCCGCCACTGCCCCCCCCACATTATAAATTACATACACACATCACAGATACATCATACACATATACACTCGCACCATGCATATACACCATACATATGCACACATCATAGATACACCCTCCACTGCCCCCCCCTCACATCATAAATTACATACACACATCACAGATACATCATACACATATACACTCGCACCATACATATATGCCATACATATGCACACATCATACATACACCCGCCACTGCCCCCCCCACATCATAAATTACATACACACATCACAGATACATCATACACATATACACTCGCACCATACATATACACCATACATATGCACACATCATACATACATCCGCCACTGCCCCCCCCACATCATAAATTACATACACACATCACAGATACATCATACCCATATACACTCGCACCATACATATACACCATACATATGCACACATCATACATACACCCGCCACTGCCCCCCCCCACATCATAAATTACATACACACATCACAGATACATCATACACATATACACTCGCACCATACATACACACCATACATATGCACACATCATACATACACCCGCCACTGCCCCCCCCCCACATAATAAATTACATACACACATCACAGATACATCATACACATATACACTCGCACAATACATATACACCATACATATGCACACATCATACATACACCCGCCACTGCCCCCCCCACATCATAAATTACATACACACATCACAGATACATCATACACATATACACTCGCACCATACATATACACCATACATATGCACACATCATACATACACCTGCCACTGCCCCTCCACATCATAAATTACATACACACATCACAGTTACATCATACACATATACACTCGCACCATACATATACACCATACATATGCACACATCATACATACACCCGCCACTGCCCCCCCACATCATAAATTACATACACACATCACAAATACATCATACACATATACACTCGCACCATACATATACGCCATACATATGCACACATCATACATACACCCGCCACTGCCCCCCCCCACATCATAAATTACATACACACATCACGGATACATCATACACATATACACTCGCACCATGCATATACACCATACATATGCACACATCATAAATACACCCGCCACTGCCCCCCCCACATCATAAATTACATACACACATCACAGATACATCATACACATATACACTCGCACCATACATATACACCATACATATGCACACATCATACATACACCCGCCACTGCCCCCCCCACATCATAAATTACATACACACATCACAGATACATCATACACATATACACTCGCACCATACATATACACCATACATATGCACACATCATACATACACCCGCCACTGCCCCCCTCACATCATAGATTACATACACACATCACAGATACATCATACACTTATACACTCGCACCATACATATACACCATACATATTCACACATCATACATACACCCGCCACTGCCCCCCCACATCATAAATTACATACACACATCACAGATACATCATACACATATACACTCGCACCATACATATACACCATACATATGCACACATCATACATACACCCGCCACTGCCCCCCCCACATCATAAATTACATACACACATCACAGATACATCATACACATATACACTCGCACCATACATATACACCATACATATGCACACATCATACATACACCCGCCACTGCCCCCCCCCACATCATAAATTACATACACACATCACAGATACATCATACACATATACACTCGCACCATACATATACACCATACATATGCACACATCATACATACACCCGCCACTGCCCCCCCCACATCATAAATTGCATACACACATCACAGATACATCATACACATATACACTCGCACCATACATATACACCATACATATGCACACATCATACATACACCCGCCACTGCCCCCCCCACATCATAAATTACATACACACATCACAGATACATCATACACATATACACTCGCACCATACATATACACCATACATATGCACACATCATACATACACCCGCCACTGCCCCCCCCCACATCATAAATTACATACACACATCACAGATACATCATACACATATACACTCGCACCATACATATACACCATACATATGCACACATCATACATACATCCGCCACTGCCCCCCCCACATCATAAATTACATACACACATCACAGATACATCATACACATATACACTCGCACCATACATATACACCATACATATGCACACATCATACATACACCCGCCACTGCCCCCCCACATCATAAATTACATACACACATCACAGATACATCATACACATATACACTCGCACCATACATATACACCATACATATGCACACATCATACATACATCCGCCACTGCCCCCCACCACATCATAAATTACATACACACATCACAGATACATCATACACATATACACTCGCACCATACATATACACCATACATATGCACACATCATACATACACCCGCCACTGCCCCCCCCCACATCATAAATTACATACACACATCACAGATACATCATACACATATACACTCGCACCATACATATACACCATACATATGCACACATCATACATACACCCGCCACTGCCCCCCCCACATTATAAATTACATACACACATCACAGATACATCATACACATATACACTCGCACCATGCATATACACCATACATATGCACACATCATAGATACACCCTCCACTGCCCCCCCCTCACATCATAAATTACATACACACATCACAGATACATCATACACATATACACTCGCACCATACATACACACCATACATATGCACACATCATACATACACCCGCCACTGCCCCCCCCACATCATAAATTACATACACACATCACAGAATACATCATACACATATACACTCGCACCATACATATACACCATACATATGCACACATCATACATACACCCGCCACTGCCCCCCCCACATCATAAATTACATACACACATCACAGATACATCATACACATATACACTCGCACCATGCATATACACCATACATATGCACACATCATAAATACACCCGCCACTGCCCCCCCCACATCATAAATTACATACACACATCACAGATACATCATACACATATACACTCGCACCATACATATACACCATACATATGCACACATCATACATACACCCGCCACTGCCCCCCCACATCATAAATTACATACACACATCACAGATACATCATACACATATACACTCGCACCATACATATACACCATACATATGCACACATCATACATACACCCGCCACTGCCCCCCTCACATCATAAATTACATACACACATCACAGATACATCATACACTTATACACTCGCACCATACATATACACCATACATATTCACACATCATACATACACCCGCCACTGCCCCCCCCACATCATAAATTACATACACACATCACAGATACATCATACACATATACACTCGCACCATACATATACACCATACATATGCACACATCATACATACACCCGCCACTGCCCCCCCCCACATCATAAATTACATACACACATCACAGATACATCATACACATATACACTCGCACCATACATATACACCATACATATGCACACATCATACATACACCCGCCACTGCCCCCCCCCACATCATAAATTACATACACACATCACAGATACATCATACACATATACACTCGCACCATACATATACACCATACATATGCACACATCATACATACACCCGCCACTGGCCCCCCCCACATCATAAATTGCATACACACATCACAGATACATCATACACATATACACTCGCACCATACATATACACCATACATATGCACACATCATACATACACCCGCCACTGCCCCCCCACATCATAAATTACATACACACATCACAGATACATCATACACATATACACTCGCACCATACATTTACACCATACATATGCACACATCATACATACACCCGCCACTGCCCCCCCCACATCATAAATTACATACACACATCACAGATACATCATACACATATACACTCGCACCATACATATACACCATACATATGCACACATCATACATACATCCCGCCACTGCCCCCCCCCACATCATAAATTACATACACACATCACAGATACATCATACACATATACACTCGCACCATACATATACACCATACATATGCACACATCATACATACATCCGCAACTGCCCCCCCCCCCCCACATCATAAATTACATACACACATCACAGATACATCATACACATATACACTCGCACCATACATATACACCATACATATGCACACATCATACATACACCTGCCACTGCCCCTCCACATCATAAATTACATACACACATCACAGTTACATCATACACATATACACTCGCACCATACATATACACCATACATATGCACACATCATACATACACCCGCCACTGCCCCCCCACATCATAAATTACATACACACATCACAAATACATCATACACATATACACTCGCACCATACATATACGCCATACATATGCACACATCATACATACACCCGCCACTGCCCCCCCCCCCCACATCATAAATTACATACACACATCACAGATACATCATACACATATACACTCGCACCATGCATATACACCATACATATGCACACATCATAAATACACCCGCCACTGCCCCCCCACATCATAAATTACATACACACATCACAGATACATCATACACATATACACTCGCACCATACATATACACCATACATATGCACACATCATACATACACCCGCCACTGCCCCCCCACATCATAAATTACATACACACATCACAGATACATCATACACATATACACTCGCACCATACATATACACCATACATATGCACACATCATACATACACCCGCCACTGCCCCCTCACATCATAAATTACATACACACATCACAGATACATCATACACTTATACACTCGCACCATACATATACACCATACATATTCACACATCATACATACACCCGCCACTGCCCCCCCACATCATAAATTACATACACACATCACAGATACATCATACACATATACACTCGCACCATACATATACACCATACATATGCACACATCATACATACACCCGCCACTGCCCCCCCCACATCATAAATTACATACACACATCACAGATACATCATACACATATACACTCGCACCATACATATACACCATACATATGCACACATCATACATACACCCGCCACTGCCCCCCCCACATCATAAATTACATACACACATCACAGATACATCATACACATATACACTCGCACCATACATATACACCATACATATGCACACATCATACATACACCCGCCACTGCCCCCCCCACATCATAAATTGCATACACACATCACAGATACATCATACACATATACACTCGCACCATACATATACACCATACATATGCACACATCATACATACACCCGCCACTGCCCCCCCCACATCATAAATTACATACACACATCACAGATACATCATACACATATACACTCGCACCATACATATACACCATACATATGCACACATCATACATACACCCCGCCACTGCCCCCCCCCACATCATAAATTACATACACACATCACAGATACATCATACACATATACACTCGCACCATACATATACACCATACATATGCACACATCATACATACATCCGCCACTGCCCCCCCCACATCATAAATTACATACACACATCACAGATACATCATACACATATACACTCGCACCATACATATACACCATACATATGCACACATCATACATACACCCGCCACTGCCCCCCCCACATCATAAATTACATACACACATCACAGATACATCATACACATATACACTCGCACCATACATATACACCATACATATGCACACATCATACATACATCCGCCACTGCCCCCCCCACATCATAAATTACATACACACATCACAGATACATCATACACATATACACTCGCACCATACATATACACCATACATATGCACACATCATACATACACCCGCCACTGCCCCCCCCCACATCATAAATTACATACACACATCACAGATACATCATACACATATACACTCGCACCATACATATACACCATACATATGCACACATCATACATACACCCGCCACTGCCCCCCCCACATTATAAATTACATACACACATCACAGATACATCATACACATATACACTCGCACCATGCATATACACCATACATATGCACACATCATAGATACACCCTCCACTGCCCCCCCCTCACATCATAAATTACATACACACATCACAGATACATCATACACATATACACTCGCACCATACATACACACCATACATATGCACACATCATACATACACCCGCCACTGCCCCCCCACATCATAAATTACATACACACATCACAAATACATCATACACATATACACTCGCACCATACATATACACCATACATATGCACACATCATACATACACCCGCCACTGCCCCCCCCACATCATAAATTACATACACACATCACAGATACATCATACACATATACACTCGCACCATGCATATACACCATACATATGCACACATCATAAATACACCCGCCACTGCCCCCCCCACATCATAAATTACATACACACATCACAGATACATCATACACATATACACTCGCACCATACATATACACCATACATATGCACACATCATACATACACCCGCCACTGCCCCCCCCACATCATAAATTACATACACACATCATAGATACATCATACACATATACACTCGCACCATACATATACACCATACATATGCACACATCATACATACACCCGCCACTGCCCCCCTCACATCATAAATTACATACACACATCACAGATACATCATACACTTATACACTCGCACCATACATATACACCATACATATTCACACATCATACATACACCCGCCACTGCCCCCCCACATCATAAATTACATACACACATCACAGATACATCATACACATATACACTCGCACCATACATATACACCATACATATGCACACATCATACATACACCCGCCACTGCCCCCCCCACATCATAAATTACATACACACATCACAGATACATCATACACATATACACTCGCACCATACATATACACCATACATATGCACACATCATACATACACCCGCCACTGCCCCCCCCCACATCATAAGTTACATACACACATCACAGATACATCATACACATATACACTCGCACCATACATTTACACCATACATATGCACACATCATACATACACCCGCCACTGCCCCCCCCCACATCATAAATTACATACACACATCACAGATACATCATACACATATACACTCGCACCATACATATACACCATACATATGCACACATCATACATACACCCGCCACTGCCCCCCCACATCATAAATTACATACACACATCACAGATACATCATACACATATACACTCGCACCATACATATACACCATACATATGCACACATCATACATACACCCGCCACTGCCCCCCCACATTATAAATTACATACACACATCACAGATACATCATACACATATACACTCGCACCATGCATATACACCATACATATGCACACATCATAGATACACCCTCCACTGCCCCCCCCCTCACATCATAAATTACATACACACATCACAGATACATCATACACATATACACTCGCACCATACATATATACCATACATATGCACACATCATACATACACCCGCCACTGCCCCCCCACATCATAAATTACATACACACATCACAGATACATCATACACATATACACTCGCACCATACATATACACCATACATATGCACACCTCATACATACATCCGCCACTGCCCCCCCACATCATAAATTACATACACACATCACAGATACATCATACACATATACACTCGCACCATACATATACACCATACATATGCACACATCATACATACACCCGCCACTGCCCCCCCCACATCATAAATTACATACACACATCACAGATACATCATACACATATACACTCGCACCATACATACACACCATACATATGCACACATCATACATACACCCGCCACTGCCCCCCCCCACATAATAAATTACATACACACTTCACAGATACATCATACACATATACACTCGCACAATACATATACACCATACATATGCACACATCATACATACACCCGCCACTGCCCCCCCCCCCACATCATAAATTACATACACACATCACAGATACATCATACACATATACACTCGCACCATACATATACACCATACATATGCACACATCATACATACACCCGCCACTGCCCCCCCACATCATAAATTACATACACACATCACAGATACATCATACACATATACACTCGCACCATACATATACATCATACATATGCACACATCATACATACATCCGCCACTGCCCCCCCCACATCATAAATTACATACACACATCACAGATACATCATACACATATACACTCGCACCATACATATACACCATACATATGCACACATCATACATACACCCGCCACTGCCCCCCCCCCACATCATAAATTACATACACACATCACAGATACATCATACACATATACACTCGCACCATACATATACACCATACATATGCACACATCATACATACACCCGCCACTGCCCCCCCCCACATCATAAATTACATACACACATCACAGATACATCATACACATATACACTCGCACCATACATATACACCATACATATGCACACATCATACATACACCCGCCACTGCCCCCCCCATCATAAATTACATACACACATCACAGATACATCATACACATATACACTCGCACCATGCATATACACCATACATATGCACACATCATAGATACACCCTCCACTGCCCCCCCCTCACATCATAAATTACATACACACATCACAGATACATCATACACATATACACTCGCACCATACATATACACCATACATATGCACACATCATACATACATCCGCCACTGCCCCCCCCACATCATAAATTACATACACACATCACAGATACATCATACACATATACACTCGCACCATACATATACACCATACATATGCACACATCATACATACACCCGCCACTGCCCCCCCCACATCATAAATTACATACACACATCACAGATACATCATACACATATACACTCGCACCATACATACACACCATACATATGCACACATCATACATACACCCGCCACTGCCCCCCCCCCCCACATAATAAATTACATACACACATCACAGATACATCATACACATATACACTCGCACCATACATATACACCATACATATGCACACATCATACATACACCCGCCACTGCCCCCCCCACATCATAAATTACATACACACATCACAGATACATCATACACATATACACTCGCACCATACATATACACCATACATATGCACACATCATACATACCCCTGCCACTGCCCCCCCCACATCATAAATTACATACACACATCACAGATACATCATACACATATACACTCGCACCATACATATACACCATACATATGCACACATCATACATACACCCGCCACTGCCCCCCCCCACATCATAAATTACATACACACATCACAGATACATCATACACATATACACTCGCACCATACATATACACCATACATATGCACACATCATACATACACCCGCCACTGCCCCCCCCACATCATAAATTACATACACACATCACAGATACATCATACACATATACACTCGCACCATACATATACACCATACATATGCACACATCATACATACACCCGCCACTGCCCCCCCCACATCATAAATTACATACACACATCACAGATACATCATACACATATACACTCGCACCATACATATACACCATACATATGCACACATCATACATACACCCGCCACTGCCCCCCCACATTATAAATTACATACACACATCACAGATACATCATACACATATACACTCGCACCATGCATATACACCATACATATGCACACATCATAGATACACCCTCCACTGCCCCCCCCCTCACATCATAAATTACATACACACATCACAGATACATCATACACATATACACTCGCACCATACATATATACCATACATATGCACACATCATACATACACCGCCACTGCCCCCCCCACATCATAAATTACATACACACATCACAGATACATCATACACATATACACTCGCACCATACATATACACCATACATATGCACACATCATACATACATCCGCCACTGCCCCCCCCCACATCATAAATTACATACACACATCACAGATACATCATACACATATACACTCGCACCATACATATACACCATACATATGCACACATCATACATACACCCGCCACTGCCCCCCCCACATCATAAATTACATACACACATCACAGATACATCATACACATATACACTCGCACCATACATACACACCATACATATGCACACATCATACATACACCCGCCACTGCCCCCCCCCCACATAATAAATTACATACACACATCACAGATACATCATACACATATACACTCGCACAATACATATACACCATACATATGCACACATCATACATACACCCGCCACTGCCCCCCCCACATCATAAATTACATACACACATCACAGATACATCATACACATATACACTCGCACCATACATATACACCATACATATGCACACATCATACATACCCCTGCCACTGCCCCCCCCCACATCATAAATTACATACACACATCACAGATACATCATACACATATACACTCGCACCATACATATACACCATACATATGCACACATCATACATACACCCGCCACTGCCCCCCCCACATCATAAATTACATACACACATCACAGATACATCATACACATATACACTCGCACCATACATATACACCATACATATGCACACATCATACATACATCCGCCACTGCCCCCCCCCACATCATAAATTACATACACACATCACAGATACATCATACACATATACACTCGCACCATACATATACACCATACATATGCACACATCATACATACCCCTGCCACTGCCCCCCCCCCACATCATAAATTACATACACACATCACAGATACATCATACACATATACACTCGCACCATACATATACACCATACATATGCACACATCATACATACACCCGCCACTGCCCCCCCCACATCATAAATTACATACACACATCACAGATACATCATACACATATACACTCGCACCATACATATACACCATACATATGCACACATCATACATACATCCGCCACTGCCCCCCCCACATCATAAATTACATACACACATCACAGATACATCATACACATATACACTCGCACCATACATATACACCATACATATGCACACATCATACATACACCCGCCACTGCCCCCCCACATCATAAATTACATACACACATCACAGATACATCATACACATATACACTCGCACCATACATATACACCATACATATGCACACATCATACATACACCCGCCACTGCCCCCCCACATCATAAATTACATACACACATCACAGATACATCATACACATATACACTCGCACCATACATATACACCATACATATGCACACATCATACATACATCCGCCACTGCCCCCCCCACATCATAAATTACATACACACATCACAGATACATCATACACATATACACTCGCACCATACATATACACCATACATATGCACACATCATACATACACCCGCCACTGCCCCCCCACATCATAAATTACATACACACATCACAGATACATCATACACATATACACTCGCACCATACATATACACCATACATATGCACACATCATACATACATCCGCCACTGCCCCCCCCACATCATAAATTACATACACACATCACAGATACATCATACACATATACACTCGCACCATACATATACACCATACATATGCACACATCATACATACACCCGCCACTGCCCCCCCCCACATCATAAATTACATACACACATCACAGATACATCATACACATATACACTCGCACCATACATATACACCATACATATGCACACATCATACATACACCCGCCACTGCCCCCCCACATTATAAATTACATACACACATCACAGATACATCATACACATATACACTCGCACCATGCATATACACCATACATATGCACACATCATAGATACACCCTCCACTGCCCCCCCCTCACATCATAAATTACATACACACATCACAGATACATCATACACATATACACTCGCACCATACATACACACCATACATATGCACACATCATACATACACCCGCCACTGCCCCCCCACATCATAAATTACATACACACATCACAAATACATCATACACATATGCACTCGCACCATACATATACACCATACATATGCACACATCATACATACACCCGCCACTGCCCCCCCCACATCATAAATTACATACACACATCACAGATACATCATACACATATACACTCGCACCATGCATATACACCATACATATGCACACATCATAAATACACCCGCCACTGCCCCCCCACATCATAAATTACATACACACATCACAGATACATCATACACATATACACTCGCACCATGCATATACACCATACATATGCACACATCATAGATACACCCTCCACTGCCCCCCCCTCACATCATAAATTACATACACACATCACAGATACATCATACACATATACACTCGCACCATACATACACACCATACATATGCACACATCATACATACACCCGCCACTGCCCCCCCACATCATAAATTACATACACACATCACAAATACATCATACACATATGCACTCGCACCATACATATACACCATACATATGCACACATCATACATACACCCGCCACTGCCCCCCCCACATCATAAATTACATACACACATCACAGATACATCATACACATATACACTCGCACCATACATATACACCATACATATGCACACATCATACATACACCCGCCACTGCCCCCCCACATCATAAATTACATACACACATCACAGATACATCATACACATATACACTCGCACCATACATATACACCATACATATGCACACATCATACATACACCCGCCACTGCCCCCCTCACATCATAAATTACATACACACATCACAGATACATCATACACTTATACACTCGCACCATACATATACACCATACATATTCACACATCATACATACACCCGCCACTGCCCCCCCACATCATAAATTACATACACACATCACAGATACATCATACACATATACACTCGCACCATACATATACACCATACATATGCACACATCATACATACACCCGCCACTGCCCCCCCCACATCATAAATTACATACACACATCACAGATACATCATACACATATACACTCGCACCATACATATACACCATACATATGCACACATCATACATACACCCGCCACTGCCCCCCCCACATCATAAATTACATACACACATCACAGATACATCATACACATATACACTCGCACCATACATATACACCATACATATGCACACATCATACATACACCCGCCACTGCCCCCCCCCACATCATAAATTGCATACACACATCACAGATACATCATACACATATACACTCGCACCATACATATACACCATACATATGCACACATCATACATACACCCGCCACTGCCCCCCCACATCATAAATTACATACACACATCACAGATACATCATACACATATACACTCGCACATACATTTACACCATACATATGCACACATCATACATACACCCGCCACTGCCCCCCCCACATCATAAATTACATACACACATCACAGATACATCATACACATATACACTCGCACCATACATATACACCATACATATGCACACATCATACATACATCCGCCACTGCCCCCCCCACATCATAAATTACATACACACATCACAGATACATCATACACATATACACTCGCACCATACATATACACCATACATATGCACACATCATACATACACCCGCCACTGCCCCCCCACATCATAAATTACATACACACATCACAGATACATCATACACATATACACTCGCACCATACATATACACCATACATATGCACACATCATACATACACCCGCCACTGCCCCCCCACATTATAAATTACATACACACATCACAGATACATCATACACATATACACTCGCACCATGCATATACACCATACATATGCACACATCATAGATACACCCTCCACTGCCCCCCCCCTCACATCATAAATTACATACACACATCACAGATACATCATACACATATACACTCGCACCATACATATATACCATACATATGCACACATCATACATACACCCGCCACTGCCCCCCCACATCATAAATTACATACACACATCACAGATACATCATACACATATACACTCGCACCATACATATACACCATACATATGCACACATCATACATACATCCGCCACTGCCCCCCCCACATCATAAATTACATACACACATCACAGATACATCATACACATATACACTCGCACCATACATATACACCATACATATGCACACATCATACATACACCCGCCACTGCCCCCCCACATCATAAATTACATACACACATCACAGATACATCATACACATATACACTCGCACCATACATACACACCATACATATGCACACATCATACATACACCCGCCACTGCCCCCCCCCACATAATAA
The DNA here is from genome assembly GCF_029499605.1 of Hyla sarda. Classification (NCBI taxonomy): domain Eukaryota; kingdom Metazoa; phylum Chordata; class Amphibia; order Anura; family Hylidae; genus Hyla; species Hyla sarda. The sequence continues at coordinate 17,273 of NW_026609391.1, forward strand.
ATTACATACACACATCACAGATACATCATACACATATACACTCGCACAATACATATACACCATACATATGCACACATCATACATACACCCGCCACTGCCCCCCCCCACATCATAAATTACATACACACATCACAGATACATCATACACATATACACTCGCACCATACATATACACCATACATATGCACACATCATACATACACCCGCCACTGCCCCCCCACATCATAAATTACATACACACATCACAGATACATCATACACATATACACTCGCACCATACATATACATCATACATATGCACACATCATACATACATCCGCCACTGCCCCCCCCACATCATAAATTACATACACACATCACAGATACATCATACACATATACACTCGCACCATACATATACACCATACATATGCACACATCATACATACACCCGCCACTGCCCCCCCCCACATCATAAATTACATACACACATCACAGATACATCATACACATATACACTCGCACCATACATATACACCATACATATGCACACATCATACATACACCCGCCACTGCCCCCCCACATTATAAATTACATACACACATCACAGATACATCATACACATATACACTCGCACCATGCATATACACCATACATATGCACACATCATAGATACACCCTCCACTGCCCCCCCCCCTCACATCATAAATTACATACACACATCACAGATACATCATACACATATACACTCGCACCATACATATATACCATACATATGCACACATCATACATACACCCGCCATTGCCCCCCCCACATCATAAATTACATACACACATCACAGATACATCATACACATATACACTCGCACCATACATATACACCATACATATGCACACATCATACATACATCCGCCACTGCCCCCCCCACATCATAAATTACATACACACATCACAGATACATCATACACATATACACTCGCACCATACATATACACCATACATATGCACACATCATACATACACCCGCCACTGCCCCCCCACATCATAAATTACATACACACATCACAGATACATCATACACATATACACTCGCACCATACATACACACCATACATATGCACACATCATACATACACCCGCCACTGCCCCCCACATAATAAATTACATACACACATCACAGATACATCATACACATATACACTCGCACAATACATATACACCATACATATGCACACATCATACATACACCCGCCACTGCCCCCCCCACATCATAAATTACATACACACATCACAGATACATCATACACATATACACTCGCACCATACATATACACCATACATATGCACACATCATACATACCCCTGCCACTGCCCCCCCCACATCATAAATTACATACACACATCACAGATACATCATACACATATACACTCGCACCATACATATACACCATACATATGCACACATCATACATACACCCGCCACTGCCCCCCCCACATCATAAATTACATACACACATCACAGATACATCATACACATATACACTCGCACCATACATATACACCATACATATGCACACATCATACATACACCCGCCACTGCCCCCCCACATCATAAATTACATACACACATCACAGATACATCATACACATATACACTCGCACCATACATATACACCATACATATGCACACATCATACATACACCCGCCACTGCCCCCCCACATCATAAATTACATACACACATCACAGATACATCATACACATATACACTCGCACCATACATATACACCATACATATGCACACATCATACATACACCCGCCACTGCCCCCCCACATTATAAATTACATACACACATCACAGATACATCATACACATATACACTCGCACCATGCATATACACCATACATATGCACACATCATAGATACACCCTCCACTGCCCCCCCCTCACATCATAAATTACATACACACATCACAGATACATCATACACATATACACTCGCACCATACATATATACCATACATATGCACACATCATACATACACCCGCCACTGCCCCCCCCACATCATAAATTACATACACACATCACAGATACATCATACACATATACACTCGCACCACCATACATATACACCATACATATGCACACATCATACATACATCCGCCACTGCCCCCCCCCACATCATAAATTACATACACACATCACAGATACATCATACACATATACACTCGCACCATACATATACACCATACATATGCACACATCATACATACACCCGCCACTGCCCCCCCACATCATAAATTACATACACACATCACAGATACATCATACACATATACACTCGCACCATACATACACACCATACATATGCACACATCATACATACACCCGCCACTGCCCCCCCCACATAATAAATTACATACACACATCACAGATACATCATACACATATACACTCGCACAATACATATACACCATACATATGCACACATCATACATACACCCGCCACTGCCCCCCCCACATCATAAATTACATACACACATCACAGATACATCATACACATATACACTCGCACCATACATATACACCATACATATGCACACATCATACATACCCCTGCCACTGCCCCCCCCACATCATAAATTACATACACACATCACAGATACATCATACACATATACACTCGCACCATACATATACACCATACATATGCACACATCATACATACACCCGCCACTGCCCCCCCCCACATCATAAATTACATACACACATCACAGATACATCATACACATATACACTCGCACCATACATATACACCATACATATGCACACATCATACATACACCCGCCACTGCCCCCCCACATCATAAATTACATACACACATCACAGATACATCATACACATATACACTCGCACCATACATATACACCATACATATGCACACATCATACATACACCCGCCACTGCCCCCCCACATCATAAATTACATACACACATCACAGATACATCATACACATATACACTCGCACCATACATATACACCATACATATGCACACATCATACATACATCCGCCACTGCCCCCCCACATCATAAATTACATACACACATCACAGATACATCATATACATATACACTCGCACCATACATACACACCATACATATGCACACATCATACATACACCCGCCACTGCTCCCCCCCCACATCATAAATTACATACACACATCACAGATACATCATACACATATACACTCGCACAATACATATACACCATACATATGCACACATCATACATACACCCGCCACTGCCCCCCCCACATCATAAATTACATACACACATCACAGATACATCATACACATATACACTCGCACCATACATATACACCATACATATGCACACATCATACATACACCCGCCACTGCCCCCCCACATCATAAATTACATACACACATCACAGATACATCATACACATATACACTCGCACCATACATATACACCATACATATGCACACATCATACATACATCCGCCACTGCCCCCCCACATCATAAATTACATACACACATCACAGATACATCATACACATATACACTCGCACCATACATATACACCATACATATGCACACATCATACATACACCCGCCACTGCCCCCCCCACATCATAAATTACATACACACATCACAGATACATCATACACATATACACTCGCACCATACATATACACCATACATATGCACACATCATACATACCCCTGCCACTGCCCCCCCCACATCATAAATTACATACACACATCACAGATACATCATACACATATACACTCGCACCATACATATACACCATACATATGCACACATCATACATACACCCGCCACTGCCCCCCCCACATCATAAATTACATACACACATCACAGATACATCATACACATATACACTCGCACCATACATATACACCATACATATGCACACATCATACATACACCCGCCACTGCCCCCCCCACATCATAAATTACATACACACATCACAGATACATCATACACATATACACTCGCACCATACATATACACCATACATATGCACACATCATACATACACCCGCCACTGCCCCCCCACATCATAAATTACATACACACATCACAGATACATCATACACATATACACTCGCACCATACATATACACCATACATATGCACACATCATACATACACCCGCCACTGCCCCCCCACATTATAAATTACATACACACATCACAGATACATCATACACATATACACTCGCACCATGCATATACACCATACATATGCACACATCATAGATACACCCTCCACTGCCCCCCCCTCACATCATAAATTACATACACACATCACAGATACATCATACACATATACACTCGCACCATACATATATACCATACATATGCACACATCATACATACACCCGCCACTGCCCCCCCCACATCATAAATTACATACACACATCACAGATACATCATACACATATACACTCGCACCATACATATACACCATACATATGCACACATCATACATACATCCGCCACTGCCCCCCCCACATCATAAATTACATACACACATCACAGATACATCATACACATATACACTCGCACCATACATATACACCATACATATGCACACATCATACATACACCCGCCACTGCCCCCCCACATCATAAATTACATACACACATGACAGATACATCATACACATATACACTCGCACCATACATACACACCATACATATGCACACATCATACATACACCCGCCACTGCCCCCCCCCACATAATAAATTACATACACACATCACAGATACATCATACACATATACACTCGCACAATACATATACACCATACATATGCACACATCATACATACACCCGCCACTGCCCCCCCCACATCATAAATTACATACACACATCACAGATACATCATACACATATACACTCGCACCATACATATACACCATACATATGCACACATCATACATACCCCTGCCACTGCCCCCCCCACATCATAAATTACATACACACATCACAGATACATCATACACATATACACTCGCACCATACATATACACCATACATATGCACACATCATACATACACCCGCCACTGCCCCCCCCACATCATAAATTACATACACACATCACAGATACATCATACACATATACACTCGCACCATACATATACACCATACATATGCACACATCATACATACATCCGCCACTGCCCCCCCCACATCATAAATTACATACACACATCACAGATACATCATACACATATACACTCGCACCATACATATACACCATACATATGCACACATCATACATACCCCTGCCACTGCCCCCCCCCACATCATAAATTACATACACACATCACAGATACATCATACACATATACACTCGCACCATACATATACACCATACATATGCACACATCATACATACACCCGCCACTGCCCCCCCACATCATAAATTACATACACACATCACAGATACATCATACACATATACACTCGCACCATACATATACACCATACATATGCACACATCATACATACATCCGCCACTGCCCCCCCCCACATCATAAATTACATACACACATCACAGATACATCATACACATATACACTCGCACCATACATATACACCATACATATGCACACATCATACATACACCCGCCACTGCCCCCCCACATCATAAATTACATACACACATCACAGATACATCATACACATATACACTCGCACCATACATATACACCATACATATGCACACATCATACATACACCCGCCACTGCCCCCCCACATCATAAATTACATACACACATCACAGATACATCATACACATATACACTCGCACCATACATATACACCATACATATGCACACATCATACATACATCCGCCACTGCCCCCCCACATCATAAATTACATACACACATCACAGATACATCATACACATATACACTCGCACCATACATATACACCATACATATGCACACATCATACATACACCCGCCACTGCCCCCCCACATCATAAATTACATACACACATCACAGATACATCATACACATATACACTCGCACCATACATATACACCATACATATGCACACATCATACATACATCCGCCACTGCCCCCCCCACATCATAAATTACATACACACATCACAGATACATCATACACATATACACTCGCACCATACATATACACCATACATATGCACACATCATACATACACCCGCCACTGCCCCCCCCACATCATAAATTACATACACACATCACAGATACATCATACACATATACACTCGCACCATACATATACACCATACATATGCACACATCATACATACACCCGCCACTGCCCCCCCACATTATAAATTACATACACACATCACAGATACATCATACACATATACACTCGCACCATGCATATACACCATACATATGCACACATCATAGATACACCCTCCACTGCCCCCCCCTCACATCATAAATTACATACACACATCACAGATACATCATACACATATACACTCGCACCATACATACACACCATACATATGCACACATCATACATACACCCGCCACTGCCCCCCCACATCATAAATTACATACACACATCACAAATACATCATACACATATGCACTCGCACCATACATATACACCATACATATGCACACATCATACATACACCCGCCACTGCCCCCCCCCACATCATAAATTACATACACACATCACAGATACATCATACACATATACACTCGCACCATGCATATACACCATACATATGCACACATCATAAATACACCCGCCACTGCCCCCCCACATCATAAATTACATACACACATCACAGATACATCATACACATATACACTCGCACCATACATATACACCATACATATGCACACATCATACATACACCCGCCACTGCCCCCCCACATCATAAATTACATACACACATCACAGATACATCATACACATATACACTCGCACCATACATATACACCATACATATGCACACATCATACATACACCCGCCACTGCCCCCCTCACATCATAAATTACATACACACATCACAGATACATCATACACTTATACACTCGCACCATACATATACACCATACATATTCACACATCATACATACACCCGCCACTGCCCCCCACATCATAAATTACATACACACATCACAGATACATCATACACATATACACTCGCACCATACATATACACCATACATATGCACACATCATACATACACCCGCCACTGCCCCCCCCACATCATAAATTACATACACACATCACAGATACATCATACACATATACACTCGCACCATACATATACACCATACATATGCACACATCATACATACACCCGCCACTGCCCCCCCCACATCATAAATTACATACACACATCACAGATACATCATACACATATACACTCGCACCATACATATACACCATACATATGCACACATCATACATACACCCGCCACTGCCCCCCCCACATCATAAATTGCATACACACATCACAGATACATCATACACATATACACTCGCACCATACATATACACCATACATATGCACACATCATACATACACCCGCCACTGCCCCCCCACATCATAAATTACATACACACATCACAGATACATCATACACATATACACTCGCACCATACATTTACACCATACATATGCACACATCATACATACACCCGCCACTGCCCCCCCCACATCATAAATTACATACACACATCACAGATACATCATACACATATACACTCGCACCATACATATACACCATACATATGCACACATCATACATACATCCGCCACTGCCCCCCCCACATCATAAATTACATACACACATCACAGATACATCATACACATATACACTCGCACCATACATATACACCATACATATGCACACATCATACATACACCCGCCACTGCCCCCCCCACATCATAAATTACATACACACATCACAGATACATCATACACATATACACTCGCACCATACATATACACCATACATATGCACACATCATACATACACCCGCCACTGCCCCCCCACATTATAAATTACATACACACATCACAGATACATCATACACATATACACTCGCACCATGCATATACACCATACATATGCACACATCATAGATACACCCTCCACTGCCCCCCCCCTCACATCATAAATTACATACACACATCACAGATACATCATACACATATACACTCGCACCATACATATATACCATACATATGCACACATCATACATACACCCGCCACTGCCCCCCCACATCATAAATTACATACACACATCACAGATACATCATACACATATACACTCGCACCATACATATACACCATACATATGCACACATCATACATACATCCGCCACTGCCCCCCCCACATCATAAATTACATACACACATCACAGATACATCATACACATATACACTCGCACCATACATATACACCATACATATGCACACATCATACATACACCCGCCACTGCCCCCCCACATCATAAATTACATACACACATCACAGATACATCATACACATATACACTCGCACCATACATACACACCATACATATGCACACATCATACATACACCCGCCACTGCCCCCCCCCACATAATAAATTACATACACACATCACAGATACATCATACACATATACACTCGCACAATACATATACACCATACATATGCACACATCATACATACACCCGCCACTGCCCCCCCCCACATCATAAATTACATACACACATCACAGATACATCATACACATATACACTCGCACCATACATATACACCATACATATGCACACATCATACATACACCCGCCACTGCCCCCCCCACATCATAAATTACATACACACATCACAGATACATCATACACATATACACTCGCACCATACATATACATCATACATATGCACACATCATACATACATCCGCCACTGCCCCCCCCACATCATAAATTACATACACACATCACAGATACATCATACACATATACACTCGCACCATACATATACACCATACATATGCACACATCATACATACACCCGCCACTGCCCCCCCCCCACATCATAAATTACATACACACATCACAGATACATCATACACATATACACTCGCACCATACATATACACCATACATATGCACACATCATACATACACCCGCCACTGCCCCCCCACATTATAAATTACATACACACATCACAGATACATCATACACATATACACTCGCACCATGCATATACACCATACATATGCACACATCATAGATACACCCTCCACTGCCCCCCCCCTCACATCATAAATTACATACACACATCACAGATACATCATACACATATACACTCGCACCATACATATATACCATACATATGCACACATCATACATACACCCGCCATTGCCCCCCCCACATCATAAATTACATACACACATCACAGATACATCATACACATATACACTCGCACCATACATATACACCATACATATGCACACATCATACATACATCCGCCACTGCCCCCCCCACATCATAAATTACATACACACATCACAGATACATCATACACATATACACTCGCACCATACATATACACCATACATATGCACACATCATACATACACCCGCCACTGCCCCCCCACATCATAAATTACATACACACATCACAGATACATCATACACATATACACTCGCACCATACATACACACCATACATATGCACACATCATACATACACCCGCCACTGCCCCCCCACATAATAAATTACATACACACATCACAGATACATCATACACATATACACTCGCACAATACATATACACCATACATATGCACACATCATACATACACCCGCCACTGCCCCCCCCACATCATAAATTACATACACACATCACAGATACATCATACACATATACACTCGCACCATACATATACACCATACATATGCACACATCATACATACCCCTGCCACTGCCCCCCCCACATCATAAATTACATACACACATCACAGATACATCATACACATATACACTCGCACCATACATATACACCATACATATGCACACATCATACATACACCCGCCACTGCCCCCCCCACATCATAAATTACATACACACATCACAGATACATCATACACATATACACTCGCACCATACATATACACCATACATATGCACACATCATACATACACCCGCCACTGCCCCCCCACATCATAAATTACATACACACATCACAGATACATCATACACATATACACTCGCACCATACATATACACCATACATATGCACACATCATACATACACCCGCCACTGCCCCCCCACATCATAAATTACATACACACATCACAGATACATCATACACATATACACTCGCACCATACATATACACCATACATATGCACACATCATACATACACCCGCCACTGCCCCCCCACATTATAAATTACATACACACATCACAGATACATCATACACATATACACTCGCACCATGCATATACACCATACATATGCACACATCATAGATACACCCTCCACTGCCCCCCCCTCACATCATAAATTACATACACACATCACAGATACATCATACACATATACACTCGCACCATACATATATACCATACATATGCACACATCATACATACACCCGCCACTGCCCCCCCCACATCATAAATTACATACACACATCACAGATACATCATACACATATACACTCGCACCACCATACATATACACCATACATATGCACACATCATACATACATCCGCCACTGCCCCCCCCCACATCATAAATTACATACACACATCACAGATACATCATACACATATACACTCGCACCATACATATACACCATACATATGCACACATCATACATACACCCGCCACTGCCCCCCCACATCATAAATTACATACACACATCACAGATACATCATACACATATACACTCGCACCATACATACACACCATACATATGCACACATCATACATACACCCGCCACTGCCCCCCCCACATAATAAATTACATACACACATCACAGATACATCATACACATATACACTCGCACAATACATATACACCATACATATGCACACATCATACATACACCCGCCACTGCCCCCCCCACATCATAAATTACATACACACATCACAGATACATCATACACATATACACTCGCACCATACATATACACCATACATATGCACACATCATACATACCCCTGCCACTGCCCCCCCCCACATCATAAATTACATACACACATCACAGATACATCATACACATATACACTCGCACCATACATATACACCATACATATGCACACATCATACATACACCCGCCACTGCCCCCCCCACATCATAAATTACATACACACATCACAGATACATCATACACATATACACTCGCACCATACATATACACCATACATATGCACACATCATACATACACCCGCCACTGCCCCCCCACATCATAAATTACATACACACATCACAGATACATCATACACATATACACTCGCACCATACATATACACCATACATATGCACACATCATACATACACCCGCCACTGCCCCCCCACATCATAAATTACATACACACATCACAGATACATCATACACATATACACTCGCACCATACATATACACCATACATATGCACACATCATACATACATCCGCCACTGCCCCCCCACATCATAAATTACATACACACATCACAGATACATCATATACATATACACTCGCACCATACATACACACCATACATATGCACACATCATACATACACCCGCCACTGCTCCCCCCCCACATCATAAATTACATACACACATCACAGATACATCATACACATATACACTCGCACAATACATATACACCATACATATGCACACATCATACATACACCCGCCACTGCCCCCCCCACATCATAAATTACATACACACATCACAGATACATCATACACATATACACTCGCACCATACATATACACCATACATATGCACACATCATACATACACCCGCCACTGCCCCCCCACATCATAAATTACATACACACATCACAGATACATCATACACATATACACTCGCACCATACATATACACCATACATATGCACACATCATACATACATCCGCCACTGCCCCCCCACATCATAAATTACATACACACATCACAGATACAATATACACTCGCACCATACATATACACCATACATATGCACACATCATACATACACCCGCCACTGCCCCCCCCCATCATAAATTACATACACACATCACAGATACATCATACACATATACACTCGCACCATACATATACACCATACATATGCACACATCATACATACACCCGCCACTGCCCCCCCACATTATAAATTACATACACACATCACAGATACATCATACACATATACACTCGCACCATACATATACACCATACATATGCACACATCATACATACATCCGCCACTGCCCCCCCCCCCACATCATAAATTACATACACACATCACAGATACATCATACACATATACACTCGCACCATACATATACACCATACATATGCACACATCATACATACACCCGCCACTGCCCCCCCACATCATAAATTACATACACACATCACAGATACATCATACACATATACACTCGCACCATACATATACACCATACATATGCACACATCATACATACACCCGCCACTGCCCCCCCCCCCACATAATAAATTACATACACACATCACAGATACATCATACACATATACACTCGCACAATACATATACACCATACATATGCACACATCATACATACACCCGCCACTGCCCCCCCACATCATAAATTACATACACACATCACAGATACATCATACACATATACACTCGCACCATACATATACACCATACATATGCACACATCATACATACCCCTGCCACTGCCCCCCCCACATCATAAATTACATACACACATCACAGATACATCATACACATATACACTCGCACCATACATATACACCATACATATGCACACATCATACATACACCCGCCACTGCCCCCCCCACATCATAAATTACATACACACATCACAGATACATCATACACATATACACTCGCACCATACATATACACCATACATATGCACACATCATACATACATCCGCCACTGCCCCCCCCCACATCATAAATTACATACACACATCACAGATACATCATACACATATACACTCGCACCATACATATACACCATACATATGCACACATCATACATACCCCTGCCACTGTCCCCCCCACATCATAAATTACATACACACATCACAGATACATCATACACATATACACTCGCACCATACATATACACCATACATATGCACACATCATACATACACCCGCCACTGCCCCCCCCCCACATAATAAATTACATACACACATCACAGATACATCATACACATATACACTCGCACAATACATATACACCATACATATGCACACATCATACATACACCCGCCACTGCCCCCCCCCACATCATAAATTACATACACACATCACAGATACATCATACACATATACACTCGCACCATACATATACACCATACATATGCACACATCATACATACACCCTGCCACTGCCCCCCCCACATCATAAATTACATACACACATCACAGATACATCATACACATATACACTCGCACCATACATATACACCATACATATGCACACATCATACGTACACCCGCCACTGCCCCCCCCACATCATAAATTACATACACACATCACAGATACATCATACACATATACACTCGCACCATACATATACACCATACATATGCACACATCATACATACATCCGCCACTGCCCCCCCCCCCACATCATAAATTACATACACACATCACAGATACATCATACACATATACACTCGCACCATACATATACACCATACATATGCACACATCATACATACCCCTGCCACTGCCCCCCCCCACATCATAAATTACATACACACATCACAGATACATCATACACATATACACTCGCACCATACATATACACCATACATATGCACACATCATACATACACCCGCCACTGCCCCCCCCACATCATAAATTACATACACACATCACAGATACATCATACACATATACACTCGCACCATACATATACACCATACATATGCACACATCATACATACACCCGCCACTGCCCCCCCCCACATCATAAATTACATACACACATCACAGATACATCATACACATATACACTCGCACCATACATATACACCATACATATGCACACATCATACATACACCCGCCACTGCCCCCCCCACATCATAAATTACATACACACATCACAGATACATCATACACATATACACTCGCACCATACATATACACCATACATATGCACACATCATACATACACCCGCCACTGCCCCCCCACATCATAAATTACATACACACATCACAGATACATCATACACATATACACTCGCACCATACATATACACCATACATATGCACACATCATACATACACCCGCCACTGCCCCCCCACATCATAAATTACATACACACATCACAGATACATCATACACATATACACTCGCACCATACATATACACCATACATATGCACACATCATACATACACCCGCCACTGCCCCCCCCCACATCATAAATTACATACACACATCACAGATACATCATACACATATACACTCGCACCATACATATACACCATACATATGCACACATCATACATACACCCGCCACTGCCCCCCCCACATCATAAATTACATACACACATCACAGATACATCATACACATATACACTCGCACCATACATATACACCATACATATGCACACATCATACATACACCCGCCACTGCCCCCCCACATCATAAATTACATACACACATCACAGATACATCATACACATATACACTCGCACCATACATATACACCATACATATGCACACATCATACATACACCCGCCACTGCCCCCCCCACATCATAAATTACATACACACATCACAGATACATCATACACATATACACTCGCACCATACATATACACCATACATATGCACACATCATACATACACCCGCCACTGCCCCCCCCACATCATAAATTACATACACACATCACAGATACATCATACACATATACACTCGCACCATACATATACACCATACATATGCACACATCATACATACACCCGCCACTGCCCCCCCCCCATCATAAATTACATACACACATCACAGATACATCATACACATATACACTCGCACCATACATATACACCATACATATGCACACATCATACATACACCCGCCACTGCCCCCCCCACATTATAAATTACATACACACATCACAGATACATCATACACATATACACTCGCACCATGCATATACACCATACATATGCACACATCATACATACATCCGCCACTGCCCCCCCCACATCATAAATTACATACACACATCACAGATACATCATACACATATACACTCGCACCATACATATACA
>NW_026609392.1:0-32825 GCF_029499605.1 Hyla sarda
AAAGAGGCGAAAAGGAGAAAAACGTAAAAAAACGTGAAAAAAAAGTAAGAGGAAGAGAAGGGAAAAAAAGGTGGAAATGGGTTTAAAAGTGATTTCGGCGGAGAATATATATATATATATATATATATATATATATATATATATATACGCGCACACACACACATATATATAAACGTATTCTCCGTTGAGATATTGCAGCCGCTGCTGTGTCCAGGCCCAGGAGCCTTAGCACTGTGCTGTGATGTCACTCAATACCACTGACATCACTAGGTGTAAACAACATCTCTCCTTTGCTGTGTATGTGACTATGGAGCTGTTTGGTGATGTCGTCTATTATGGCCTTCATAGAAGCAACAGGAGATTGTTGCATCCATCTAGAACCCTCAGAACTACAGTGCTATGATGTCACTCACTTCCACAGGCCTTGCAGAGTGTAAACAACAACAACCCAGCTTTGTTGTGTATGTAACCATAGGGATTTGTGATGTCACCTAGAACCTTCACAGCAGCGACAGCTTTATGAGGAGCATCAGCACTGCTCTGCCTGAGCAGAACCATCACCGCCATAGGTTGTCAAATAACCCGGATTTAACCCACACAGGTAAGTCCAATGGGGTGCAGGCATGTCCTCTATGCTTACAGCTTCCCGTGGGTGTTGGTTTGATACCGTTTGGGGACAGCCAAGGAGGCATCTGCAGGCAACAAAGGTAGGTGTGTGCTTGTGTGTGTGTTTCCTATGCAGATCCTAAGCCCAGTGTCACATGCAAGTAGGAGGAGTAAGAAGGGTTCCTGGCAAATCCGGGTTATGGATTGCATTTAAAAAGGCCCCGTGGGAGTGCAATGGGCCCCTGTCTTGCTGCTTAGCAATAATGGTATGGGTTTAGGTTCTGCTGTGTGTACTGGTGGTTGACTGCCCCCCAGCCCAGAGTGTGCATGGAAAATTGTCTGGCAGCCTCCCTGACAGCAAGCAGTGATAGTGCCCATGAAGGGGACCTTGTTGGGCCCGCCCCTTTCACGGTTATCGCTTCTCGGCCTTTTGGCTAAGATCAAGTGTAGTATCTGTTCTTATCAGTTTAATATCTGATACGTCCCCTATCTGGGGACCATATATTAAATGGATTTTTGAGAACGGGGGCCGATTTCGAAGCTTGCTTCCGTCGCCCTATGCATTGACCCGATATGGCAGTATCTTCGGGTACAGTGCACCACCCCCTTACAGGGTTAAAAAGAAAGATTCCTACTTTCATTGCTACCTGCTTGCTGGCTAGCCAGCTAGCCAGCCCTGTGGGCCTTGCTGCTGCTGCAGCCAAAAAACAAAAGGTGGTGCTGCTGCTGCTTCTGCTGCTTCTGCTTCTGCTTGTGTCTGGCCCCTGTTGGAGCGTCCAGGCACAGGACTTCTGCTGCTGCTGACTAAATGGCCTCCTTAATTGGATCATTTGAGTAGCCAGCACACCTGTGCAGGTAGGGCATGACATGATAGGCAGCTGCCTTGATAGCGGGTGGGTGCTGAATGTTCCTAATTGACAAAATAAGATTAATGCTTATGAAGAAATATAAAATCTCATCCCTTCCCCAATATCGCGCCACACCCCTACCCCTTAATTCCCTGGTTGAACGTGATGGACATATGTCTTTTTTCGACCGTACTAACTATGTAACTATGTAACATAACATGGGGGGGGGGGGTCTCCTGGCTGTTCACACAGGTGTGTCATTGCTGTACATTGACCATGCATTGCTTCTGTGGTATTGCAAAGGCAAAGACAAATGCTTCCAGCCATCCATTGCACTAATGGATTGGTCATCAGCTGGCTGTCTATGTCCCGCATCAATATAGACCAAAGTACAGAGGGTTAGGCTATGCTATTGTGCACCTACCTGATGCATCAGAAGGTGCGAGGCCCTTGCTAAATTCTGTGCACAGACTTTGAGATCTATACTTTAGACTGTATCTAAACCTGCTCCAACATGGACTGACATTCTGGCCTACTTTCAGCCGATGCGACTTGTCTGTCGCTGAACAGTCGCTTTTTATGTATTCAGCACCTATGTATAATGTTGTAAAAATGCTCTAGAAGCTAAAGTCGCAGAAATGTCACACATATTTGGCCTGCAACTTTCTGTGCGACAAATTCAGACAGGAAAAATCAGTATAAATCCTTAGAAAATTATCCCCCAGTGTCTCCATCTGCTGGCGGTATTGAATAAGCATTGCTGCACTGATGGGGTATGCATTAGACAAAAAAAAAGAAGAAAAAGAAGAATAATACGCCCAGAAAAGAGGCGAAAAGGAGAAAAACGTAAAAAAACGTGAAAAAAAAGTAAGAGGAAGAGAAGGGAAAAAAAGGTGGAAATGGGTTTAAAAGTGATTTCGGCGGAGAAATATATATATATATATATATATATATATATATATATATATATATATACGCGCACACACACACATATATATAAACGTATTCTCCGTTGAGATATTGCAGCCGCTGCTGTGTCCAGGCCCAGGAGCCTTAGCACTGTGCTGTGATGTCACTCAATACCACTGACATCACTAGGTGTAAACAACATCTCTCCTTTGCTGTGTATGTGACTATGGAGCTGTTTGGTGATGTCGTCTATTATGGCCTTCATAGAAGCAACAGGAGATTGTTGCATCCATCTAGAACCCTCAGAACTACAGTGCTATGATGTCACTCACTTCCACAGGCCTTGCAGAGTGTAAACAACAACAACCCAGCTTTGTTGTGTATGTAACCATAGGGATTTGTGATGTCACCTAGAACCTTCACAGCAGCGACAGCTTTATGAGGAGCATCAGCACTGCTCTGCCTGAGCAGAACCATCACCGCCATAGGTTGTCAAATAACCCGGATTTAACCCACACAGGTAAGTCCAATGGGGTGCAGGCATGTCCTCTATGCTTACAGCTTCCCGTGGGTGTTGGTTTGATACCGTTTGGGGACAGCCAAGGAGGCATCTGCAGGCAACAAAGGTAGGTGTGTGCTTGTGTGTGTGTTTCCTATGCAGATCCTAAGCCCAGTGTCACATGCAAGTAGGAGGAGTAAGAAGGGTTCCTGGCAAATCCGGGTTATGGATTGCATTTAAAAAGGCCCCGTGGGAGTGCAATGGGCCCCTGTCTTGCTGCTTAGCAATAATGGTATGGGTTTAGGTTCTGCTGTGTGTACTGGTGGTTGACTGCCCCCCAGCCCAGAGTGTGCATGGAAAATTGTCTGGCAGCCTCCCTGACAGCAAGCAGTGATAGTGCCCATGAAGGGGACCTTGTTGGGCCCGCCCCTTTCACGGTTATCGCTTCTCGGCCTTTTGGCTAAGATCAAGTGTAGTATCTGTTCTTATCAGTTTAATATCTGATACGTCCCCTATCTGGGGACCATATATTAAATGGATTTTTGAGAACGGGGGCCGATTTCGAAGCTTGCTTCCGTCGCCCTATGCATTGACCCGATATGGCAGTATCTTCGGGTACAGTGCACCACCCCCTTACAGGGTTAAAAAGAAAGATTCCTACTTTCATTGCTACCTGCTTGCTGGCTAGCCAGCTAGCCAGCCCTGTGGGCCTTGCTGCTGCTGCAGCCAAAAAACAAAAGGTGGTGCTGCTGCTGCTTCTGCTGCTTCTGCTTCTGCTTGTGTCTGGCCCCTGTTGGAGCGTCCAGGCACAGGACTTCTGCTGCTGCTGACTAAATGGCCTCCTTAATTGGATCATTTGAGTAGCCAGCACACCTGTGCAGGTAGGGCATGACATGATAGGCAGCTGCCTTGATAGCGGGTGGGTGCTGAATGTTCCTAATTGACAAAATAAGATTAATGCTTATGAAGAAATATAAAATCTCATCCCTTCCCCAATATCGCGCCACACCCCTACCCCTTAATTCCCTGGTTGAACGTGATGGACATATGTCTTTTTTCGACCGTACTAACTATGTAACTATGTAACATAACATGGGGGGGGGGGGTCTCCTGGCTGTTCACACAGGTGTGTCATTGCTGTACATTGACCATGCATTGCTTCTGTGGTATTGCAAAGGCAAAGACAAATGCTTCCAGCCATCCATTGCACTAATGGATTGGTCATCAGCTGGCTGTCTATGTCCCGCATCAATATAGACCAAAGTACAGAGGGTTAGGCTATGCTATTGTGCACCTACCTGATGCATCAGAAGGTGCGAGGCCCTTGCTAAATTCTGTGCACAGACTTTGAGATCTATACTTTAGACTGTATCTAAACCTGCTCCAACATGGACTGACATTCTGGCCTACTTTCAGCCGATGCGACTTGTCTGTCGCTGAACAGTCGCTTTTTATGTATTCAGCACCTATGTATAATGTTGTAAAAATGCTCTAGAAGCTAAAGTCGCAGAAATGTCACACATATTTGGCCTGCAACTTTCTGTGCGACAAATTCAGACAGGAAAAATCAGTATAAATCCTTAGAAAATTATCCCCCAGTGTCTCCATCTGCTGGCGGTATTGAATAAGCATTGCTGCACTGATGGGGTATGCATTAGACAAAAAAAAAGAAGAAAAAGAAGAATAATACGCCCAGAAAAGAGGCGAAAAGGAGAAAAACGTAAAAAAACGTGAAAAAAAAGTAAGAGGAAGAGAAGGGAAAAAAAGGTGGAAATGGGTTTAAAAGTGATTTCGGCGGAGAAATATATATATATATATATATATATATATATATATATATATATATATATACGCGCACACACACACATATATATAAACGTATTCTCCGTTGAGATATTGCAGCCGCTGCTGTGTCCAGGCCCAGGAGCCTTAGCACTGTGCTGTGATGTCACTCAATACCACTGACATCACTAGGTGTAAACAACATCTCTCCTTTGCTGTGTATGTGACTATGGAGCTGTTTGGTGATGTCGTCTATTATGGCCTTCATAGAAGCAACAGGAGATTGTTGCATCCATCTAGAACCCTCAGAACTACAGTGCTATGATGTCACTCACTTCCACAGGCCTTGCAGAGTGTAAACAACAACAACCCAGCTTTGTTGTGTATGTAACCATAGGGATTTGTGATGTCACCTAGAACCTTCACAGCAGCGACAGCTTTATGAGGAGCATCAGCACTGCTCTGCCTGAGCAGAACCATCACCGCCATAGGTTGTCAAATAACCCGGATTTAACCCACACAGGTAAGTCCAATGGGGTGCAGGCATGTCCTCTATGCTTACAGCTTCCCGTGGGTGTTGGTTTGATACCGTTTGGGGACAGCCAAGGAGGCATCTGCAGGCAACAAAGGTAGGTGTGTGCTTGTGTGTGTGTTTCCTATGCAGATCCTAAGCCCAGTGTCACATGCAAGTAGGAGGAGTAAGAAGGGTTCCTGGCAAATCCGGGTTATGGATTGCATTTAAAAAGGCCCCGTGGGAGTGCAATGGGCCCCTGTCTTGCTGCTTAGCAATAATGGTATGGGTTTAGGTTCTGCTGTGTGTACTGGTGGTTGACTGCCCCCCAGCCCAGAGTGTGCATGGAAAATTGTCTGGCAGCCTCCCTGACAGCAAGCAGTGATAGTGCCCATGAAGGGGACCTTGTTGGGCCCGCCCCTTTCACGGTTATCGCTTCTCGGCCTTTTGGCTAAGATCAAGTGTAGTATCTGTTCTTATCAGTTTAATATCTGATACGTCCCCTATCTGGGGACCATATATTAAATGGATTTTTGAGAACGGGGGCCGATTTCGAAGCTTGCTTCCGTCGCCCTATGCATTGACCCGATATGGCAGTATCTTCGGGTACAGTGCACCACCCCCTTACAGGGTTAAAAAGAAAGATTCCTACTTTCATTGCTACCTGCTTGCTGGCTAGCCAGCTAGCCAGCCCTGTGGGCCTTGCTGCTGCTGCAGCCAAAAAACAAAAGGTGGTGCTGCTGCTGCTTCTGCTGCTTCTGCTTCTGCTTGTGTCTGGCCCCTGTTGGAGCGTCCAGGCACAGGACTTCTGCTGCTGCTGACTAAATGGCCTCCTTAATTGGATCATTTGAGTAGCCAGCACACCTGTGCAGGTAGGGCATGACATGATAGGCAGCTGCCTTGATAGCGGGTGGGTGCTGAATGTTCCTAATTGACAAAATAAGATTAATGCTTATGAAGAAATATAAAATCTCATCCCTTCCCCAATATCGCGCCACACCCCTACCCCTTAATTCCCTGGTTGAACGTGATGGACATATGTCTTTTTTCGACCGTACTAACTATGTAACTATGTAACATAACATGGGGGGGGGGGGTCTCCTGGCTGTTCACACAGGTGTGTCATTGCTGTACATTGACCATGCATTGCTTCTGTGGTATTGCAAAGGCAAAGACAAATGCTTCCAGCCATCCATTGCACTAATGGATTGGTCATCAGCTGGCTGTCTATGTCCCGCATCAATATAGACCAAAGTACAGAGGGTTAGGCTATGCTATTGTGCACCTACCTGATGCATCAGAAGGTGCGAGGCCCTTGCTAAATTCTGTGCACAGACTTTGAGATCTATACTTTAGACTGTATCTAAACCTGCTCCAACATGGACTGACATTCTGGCCTACTTTCAGCCGATGCGACTTGTCTGTCGCTGAACAGTCGCTTTTTATGTATTCAGCACCTATGTATAATGTTGTAAAAATGCTCTAGAAGCTAAAGTCGCAGAAATGTCACACATATTTGGCCTGCAACTTTCTGTGCGACAAATTCAGACAGGAAAAATCAGTATAAATCCTTAGAAAATTATCCCCCAGTGTCTCCATCTGCTGGCGGTATTGAATAAGCATTGCTGCACTGATGGGGTATGCATTAGACGAAAAAAAAGAAGAAAAAGAAGAATAATACGCCCAGAAAAGAGGCGAAAAGGAGAAAAACGTAAAAAAACGTGAAAAAAAAGTAAGAGGAAGAGAAGGGAAAAAAAGGTGGAAATGGGTTTAAAAGTGATTTCGGCGGAGAAATATATATATATATATATATATATATATATATATATATATACGCGCACACACACACATATATATAAACGTATTCTCCGTTGAGATATTGCAGCCGCTGCTGTGTCCAGGCCCAGGAGCCTTAGCACTGTGCTGTGATGTCACTCAATACCACTGACATCACTAGGTGTAAACAACATCTCTCCTTTGCTGTGTATGTGACTATGGAGCTGTTTGGTGATGTCGTCTATTATGGCCTTCATAGAAGCAACAGGAGATTGTTGCATCCATCTAGAACCCTCAGAACTACAGTGCTATGATGTCACTCACTTCCACAGGCCTTGCAGAGTGTAAACAACAACAACCCAGCTTTGTTGTGTATGTAACCATAGGGATTTGTGATGTCACCTAGAACCTTCACAGCAGCGACAGCTTTATGAGGAGCATCAGCACTGCTCTGCCTGAGCAGAACCATCACCGCCATAGGTTGTCAAATAACCCGGATTTAACCCACACAGGTAAGTCCAATGGGGTGCAGGCATGTCCTCTATGCTTACAGCTTCCCGTGGGTGTTGGTTTGATACCGTTTGGGGACAGCCAAGGAGGCATCTGCAGGCAACAAAGGTAGGTGTGTGCTTGTGTGTGTGTTTCCTATGCAGATCCTAAGCCCAGTGTCACATGCAAGTAGGAGGAGTAAGAAGGGTTCCTGGCAAATCCGGGTTATGGATTGCATTTAAAAAGGCCCCGTGGGAGTGCAATGGGCCCCTGTCTTGCTGCTTAGCAATAATGGTATGGGTTTAGGTTCTGCTGTGTGTACTGGTGGTTGACTGCCCCCCAGCCCAGAGTGTGCATGGAAAATTGTCTGGCAGCCTCCCTGACAGCAAGCAGTGATAGTGCCCATGAAGGGGACCTTGTTGGGCCCGCCCCTTTCACGGTTATCGCTTCTCGGCCTTTTGGCTAAGATCAAGTGTAGTATCTGTTCTTATCAGTTTAATATCTGATACGTCCCCTATCTGGGGACCATATATTAAATGGATTTTTGAGAACGGGGGCCGATTTCGAAGCTTGCTTCCGTCGCCCTATGCATTGACCCGATATGGCAGTATCTTCGGGTACAGTGCACCACCCCCTTACAGGGTTAAAAAGAAAGATTCCTACTTTCATTGCTACCTGCTTGCTGGCTAGCCAGCTAGCCAGCCCTCTGGGCCTTGCTGCTGCTGCAGCCAAAAAACAAAAGGTGGTGCTGCTGCTGCTTCTGCTGCTTCTGCTTCTGCTTGTGTCTGGCCCCTGTTGGAGCGTCCAGGCACAGGACTTCTGCTGCTGCTGACTAAATGGCCTCCTTAATTGGATCATTTGAGTAGCCAGCACACCTGTGCAGGTAGGGCATGACATGATAGGCAGCTGCCTTGATAGCGGGTGGGTGCTGAATGTTCCTAATTGACAAAATAAGATTAATGCTTATGAAGAAATATAAAATCTCATCCCTTCCCCAATATCGCGCCACACCCCTACCCCTTAATTCCCTGGTTGAACGTGATGGACATATGTCTTTTTTCGACCGTACTAACTATGTAACTATGTAACATAACATGGGGGGGGGGGGGTCTCCTGGCTGTTCACACAGGTGTGTCATTGCTGTACATTGACCATGCATTGCTTCTGTGGTATTGCAAAGGCAAAGACAAATGCTTCCAGCCATCCATTGCACTAATGGATTGGTCATCAGCTGGCTGTCTATGTCCCGCATCAATATAGACCAAAGTACAGAGGGTTAGGCTATGCTATTGTGCACCTACCTGATGCATCAGAAGGTGCGAGGCCCTTGCTAAATTCTGTGCACAGACTTTGAGATCTATACTTTAGACTGTATCTAAACCTGCTCCAACATGGACTGACATTCTGGCCTACTTTCAGCCGATGCGACTTGTCTGTCGCTGAACAGTCGCTTTTTATGTATTCAGCACCTATGTATAATGTTGTAAAAATGCTCTAGAAGCTAAAGTCGCAGAAATGTCACACATATTTGGCCTGCAACTTTCTGTGCGACAAATTCAGACAGGAAAAATCAGTATAAATCCTTAGAAAATTATCCCCCAGTGTCTCCATCTGCTGGCGGTATTGAATAAGCATTGCTGCACTGATGGGGTATGCATTAGACAAAAAAAAAGAAGAAAAAGAAGAATAATACGCCCAGAAAAGAGGCGAAAAGGAGAAAAACGTAAAAAAACGTGAAAAAAAAGTAAGAGGAAGAGAAGGGAAAAAAAGGTGGAAATGGGTTTAAAAGTGATTTCGGCGGAGAAATATATATATATATATATATATATATATATATATATATATATATACGCGCACACACACACATATATATAAACGTATTCTCCGTTGAGATATTGCAGCCGCTGCTGTGTCCAGGCCCAGGAGCCTTAGCACTGTGCTGTGATGTCACTCAATACCACTGACATCACTAGGTGTAAACAACATCTCTCCTTTGCTGTGTATGTGACTATGGAGCTGTTTGGTGATGTCGTCTATTATGGCCTTCATAGAAGCAACAGGAGATTGTTGCATCCATCTAGAACCCTCAGAACTACAGTGCTATGATGTCACTCACTTCCACAGGCCTTGCAGAGTGTAAACAACAACAACCCAGCTTTGTTGTGTATGTAACCATAGGGATTTGTGATGTCACCTAGAACCTTCACAGCAGCGACAGCTTTATGAGGAGCATCAGCACTGCTCTGCCTGAGCAGAACCATCACCGCCATAGGTTGTCAAATAACCCGGATTTAACCCACACAGGTAAGTCCAATGGGGTGCAGGCATGTCCTCTATGCTTACAGCTTCCCGTGGGTGTTGGTTTGATACCGTTTGGGGACAGCCAAGGAGGCATCTGCAGGCAACAAAGGTAGGTGTGTGCTTGTGTGTGTGTTTCCTATGCAGATCCTAAGCCCAGTGTCACATGCAAGTAGGAGGAGTAAGAAGGGTTCCTGGCAAATCCGGGTTATGGATTGCATTTAAAAAGGCCCCGTGGGAGTGCAATGGGCCCCTGTCTTGCTGCTTAGCAATAATGGTATGGGTTTAGGTTCTGCTGTGTGTACTGGTGGTTGACTGCCCCCCAGCCCAGAGTGTGCATGGAAAATTGTCTGGCAGCCTCCCTGACAGCAAGCAGTGATAGTGCCCATGAAGGGGACCTTGTTGGGCCCGCCCCTTTCACGGTTATCGCTTCTCGGCCTTTTGGCTAAGATCAAGTGTAGTATCTGTTCTTATCAGTTTAATATCTGATACGTCCCCTATCTGGGGACCATATATTAAATGGATTTTTGAGAACGGGGGCCGATTTCGAAGCTTGCTTCCGTCGCCCTATGCATTGACCCGATATGGCAGTATCTTCGGGTACAGTGCACCACCCCCTTACAGGGTTAAAAAGAAAGATTCCTACTTTCATTGCTACCTGCTTGCTGGCTAGCCAGCTAGCCAGCCCTCTGGGCCTTGCTGCTGCTGCAGCCAAAAAACAAAAGGTGGTGCTGCTGCTGCTTCTGCTGCTTCTGCTTCTGCTTGTGTCTGGCCCCTGTTGGAGCGTCCAGGCACAGGACTTCTGCTGCTGCTGACTAAATGGCCTCCTTAATTGGATCATTTGAGTAGCCAGCACACCTGTGCAGGTAGGGCATGACATGATAGGCAGCTGCCTTGATAGCGGGTGGGTGCTGAATGTTCCTAATTGACAAAATAAGATTAATGCTTATGAAGAAATATAAAATCTCATCCCTTCCCCAATATCGCGCCACACCCCTACCCCTTAATTCCCTGGTTGAACGTGATGGACATATGTCTTTTTTCGACCGTACTAACTATGTAACTATGTAACATAACATGGGGGGGGGGGGTCTCCTGGCTGTTCACACAGGTGTGTCATTGCTGTACATTGACCATGCATTGCTTCTGTGGTATTGCAAAGGCAAAGACAAATGCTTCCAGCCATCCATTGCACTAATGGATTGGTCATCAGCTGGCTGTCTATGTCCCGCATCAATATAGACCAAAGTACAGAGGGTTAGGCTATGCTATTGTGCACCTACCTGATGCATCAGAAGGTGCGAGGCCCTTGCTAAATTCTGTGCACAGACTTTGAGATCTATACTTTAGACTGTATCTAAACCTGCTCCAACATGGACTGACATTCTGGCCTACTTTCAGCCGATGCGACTTGTCTGTCGCTGAACAGTCGCTTTTTATGTATTCAGCACCTATGTATAATGTTGTAAAAATGCTCTAGAAGCTAAAGTCGCAGAAATGTCACACATATTTGGCCTGCAACTTTCTGTGCGACAAATTCAGACAGGAAAAATCAGTATAAATCCTTAGAAAATTATCCCCCAGTGTCTCCATCTGCTGGCGGTATTGAATAAGCATTGCTGCACTGATGGGGTATGCATTAGACAAAAAAAAAGAAGAAAAAGAAGAATAATACGCCCAGAAAAGAGGCGAAAAGGAGAAAAACGTAAAAAAACGTGAAAAAAAAGTAAGAGGAAGAGAAGGGAAAAAAAGGTGGAAATGGGTTTAAAAGTGATTTCGGCGGAGAAATATATATATATATATATATATATATATATATATATATATATATACGCGCACACACACACATATATATAAACGTATTCTCCGTTGAGATATTGCAGCCGCTGCTGTGTCCAGGCCCAGGAGCCTTAGCACTGTGCTGTGATGTCACTCAATACCACTGACATCACTAGGTGTAAACAACATCTCTCCTTTGCTGTGTATGTGACTATGGAGCTGTTTGGTGATGTCGTCTATTATGGCCTTCATAGAAGCAACAGGAGATTGTTGCATCCATCTAGAACCCTCAGAACTACAGTGCTATGATGTCACTCACTTCCACAGGCCTTGCAGAGTGTAAACAACAACAACCCAGCTTTGTTGTGTATGTAACCATAGGGATTTGTGATGTCACCTAGAACCTTCACAGCAGCGACAGCTTTATGAGGAGCATCAGCACTGCTCTGCCTGAGCAGAACCATCACCGCCATAGGTTGTCAAATAACCCGGATTTAACCCACACAGGTAAGTCCAATGGGGTGCAGGCATGTCCTCTATGCTTACAGCTTCCCGTGGGTGTTGGTTTGATACCGTTTGGGGACAGCCAAGGAGGCATCTGCAGGCAACAAAGGTAGGTGTGTGCTTGTGTGTGTGTTTCCTATGCAGATCCTAAGCCCAGTGTCACATGCAAGTAGGAGGAGTAAGAAGGGTTCCTGGCAAATCCGGGTTATGGATTGCATTTAAAAAGGCCCCGTGGGAGTGCAATGGGCCCCTGTCTTGCTGCTTAGCAATAATGGTATGGGTTTAGGTTCTGCTGTGTGTACTGGTGGTTGACTGCCCCCCAGCCCAGAGTGTGCATGGAAAATTGTCTGGCAGCCTCCCTGACAGCAAGCAGTGATAGTGCCCATGAAGGGGACCTTGTTGGGCCCGCCCCTTTCACGGTTATCGCTTCTCGGCCTTTTGGCTAAGATCAAGTGTAGTATCTGTTCTTATCAGTTTAATATCTGATACGTCCCCTATCTGGGGACCATATATTAAATGGATTTTTGAGAACGGGGGCCGATTTCGAAGCTTGCTTCCGTCGCCCTATGCATTGACCCGATATGGCAGTATCTTCGGGTACAGTGCACCACCCCCTTACAGGGTTAAAAAGAAAGATTCCTACTTTCATTGCTACCTGCTTGCTGGCTAGCCAGCTAGCCAGCCCTGTGGGCCTTGCTGCTGCTGCAGCCAAAAAACAAAAGGTGGTGCTGCTGCTGCTTCTGCTGCTTCTGCTTCTGCTTGTGTCTGGCCCCTGTTGGAGCGTCCAGGCACAGGACTTCTGCTGCTGCTGACTAAATGGCCTCCTTAATTGGATCATTTGAGTAGCCAGCACACCTGTGCAGGTAGGGCATGACATGATAGGCAGCTGCCTTGATAGCGGGTGGGTGCTGAATGTTCCTAATTGACAAAATAAGATTAATGCTTATGAAGAAATATAAAATCTCATCCCTTCCCCAATATCGCGCCACACCCCTACCCCTTAATTCCCTGGTTGAACGTGATGGACATATGTCTTTTTTCGACCGTACTAACTATGTAACTATGTAACATAACATGGGGGGGGGGGGTCTCCTGGCTGTTCACACAGGTGTGTCATTGCTGTACATTGACCATGCATTGCTTCTGTGGTATTGCAAAGGCAAAGACAAATGCTTCCAGCCATCCATTGCACTAATGGATTGGTCATCAGCTGGCTGTCTATGTCCCGCATCAATATAGACCAAAGTACAGAGGGTTAGGCTATGCTATTGTGCACCTACCTGATGCATCAGAAGGTGCGAGGCCCTTGCTAAATTCTGTGCACAGACTTTGAGATCTATACTTTAGACTGTATCTAAACCTGCTCCAACATGGACTGACATTCTGGCCTACTTTCAGCCGATGCGACTTGTCTGTCGCTGAACAGTCGCTTTTTATGTATTCAGCACCTATGTATAATGTTGTAAAAATGCTCTAGAAGCTAAAGTCGCAGAAATGTCACACATATTTGGCCTGCAACTTTCTGTGCGACAAATTCAGACAGGAAAAATCAGTATAAATCCTTAGAAAATTATCCCCCAGTGTCTCCATCTGCTGGCGGTATTGAATAAGCATTGCTGCACTGATGGGGTATGCATTAGACAAAAAAAAAGAAGAAAAAGAAGAATAATACGCCCAGAAAAGAGGCGAAAAGGAGAAAAACGTAAAAAAACGTGAAAAAAAAGTAAGAGGAAGAGAAGGGAAAAAAAGGTGGAAATGGGTTTAAAAGTGATTTCGGCGGAGAATATATATATATATATATATATATATATATATATATATATATATATATATACGCGCACACACACACATATATATAAACGTATTCTCCGTTGAGATATTGCAGCCGCTGCTGTGTCCAGGCCCAGGAGCCTTAGCACTGTGCTGTGATGTCACTCAATACCACTGACATCACTAGGTGTAAACAACATCTCTCCTTTGCTGTGTATGTGACTATGGAGCTGTTTGGTGATGTCGTCTATTATGGCCTTCATAGAAGCAACAGGAGATTGTTGCATCCATCTAGAACCCTCAGAACTACAGTGCTATGATGTCACTCACTTCCACAGGCCTTGCAGAGTGTAAACAACAACAACCCAGCTTTGTTGTGTATGTAACCATAGGGATTTGTGATGTCACCTAGAACCTTCACAGCAGCGACAGCTTTATGAGGAGCATCAGCACTGCTCTGCCTGAGCAGAACCATCACCGCCATAGGTTGTCAAATAACCCGGATTTAACCCACACAGGTAAGTCCAATGGGGTGCAGGCATGTCCTCTATGCTTACAGCTTCCCGTGGGTGTTGGTTTGATACCGTTTGGGGACAGCCAAGGAGGCATCTGCAGGCAACAAAGGTAGGTGTGTGCTTGTGTGTGTGTTTCCTATGCAGATCCTAAGCCCAGTGTCACATGCAAGTAGGAGGAGTAAGAAGGGTTCCTGGCAAATCCGGGTTATGGATTGCATTTAAAAAGGCCCCGTGGGAGTGCAATGGGCCCCTGTCTTGCTGCTTAGCAATAATGGTATGGGTTTAGGTTCTGCTGTGTGTACTGGTGGTTGACTGCCCCCCAGCCCAGAGTGTGCATGGAAAATTGTCTGGCAGCCTCCCTGACAGCAAGCAGTGATAGTGCCCATGAAGGGGACCTTGTTGGGCCCGCCCCTTTCACGGTTATCGCTTCTCGGCCTTTTGGCTAAGATCAAGTGTAGTATCTGTTCTTATCAGTTTAATATCTGATACGTCCCCTATCTGGGGACCATATATTAAATGGATTTTTGAGAACGGGGGCCGATTTCGAAGCTTGCTTCCGTCGCCCTATGCATTGACCCGATATGGCAGTATCTTCGGGTACAGTGCACCACCCCCTTACAGGGTTAAAAAGAAAGATTCCTACTTTCATTGCTACCTGCTTGCTGGCTAGCCAGCTAGCCAGCCCTGTGGGCCTTGCTGCTGCTGCAGCCAAAAAACAAAAGGTGGTGCTGCTGCTGCTTCTGCTGCTTCTGCTTCTGCTTGTGTCTGGCCCCTGTTGGAGCGTCCAGGCACAGGACTTCTGCTGCTGCTGACTAAATGGCCTCCTTAATTGGATCATTTGAGTAGCCAGCACACCTGTGCAGGTAGGGCATGACATGATAGGCAGCTGCCTTGATAGCGGGTGGGTGCTGAATGTTCCTAATTGACAAAATAAGATTAATGCTTATGAAGAAATATAAAATCTCATCCCTTCCCCAATATCGCGCCACACCCCTACCCCTTAATTCCCTGGTTGAACGTGATGGACATATGTCTTTTTTCGACCGTACTAACTATGTAACTATGTAACATAACATGGGGGGGGGGGGTCTCCTGGCTGTTCACACAGGTGTGTCATTGCTGTACATTGACCATGCATTGCTTCTGTGGTATTGCAAAGGCAAAGACAAATGCTTCCAGCCATCCATTGCACTAATGGATTGGTCATCAGCTGGCTGTCTATGTCCCGCATCAATATAGACCAAAGTACAGAGGGTTAGGCTATGCTATTGTGCACCTACCTGATGCATCAGAAGGTGCGAGGCCCTTGCTAAATTCTGTGCACAGACTTTGAGATCTATACTTTAGACTGTATCTAAACCTGCTCCAACATGGACTGACATTCTGGCCTACTTTCAGCCGATGCGACTTGTCTGTCGCTGAACAGTCGCTTTTTATGTATTCAGCACCTATGTATAATGTTGTAAAAATGCTCTAGAAGCTAAAGTCGCAGAAATGTCACACATATTTGGCCTGCAACTTTCTGTGCGACAAATTCAGACAGGAAAAATCAGTATAAATCCTTAGAAAATTATCCCCCAGTGTCTCCATCTGCTGGCGGTATTGAATAAGCATTGCTGCACTGATGGGGTATGCATTAGACGAAAAAAAAGAAGAAAAAGAAGAATAATACGCCCAGAAAAGAGGCGAAAAGGAGAAAAACGTAAAAAAACGTGAAAAAAAAGTAAGAGGAAGAGAAGGGAAAAAAAGGTGGAAATGGGTTTAAAAGTGATTTCGGCGGAGAAATATATATATATATATATATATATATATATATATATATATATATATATACGCGCACACACACACATATATATAAACGTATTCTCCGTTGAGATATTGCAGCCGCTGCTGTGTCCAGGCCCAGGAGCCTTAGCACTGTGCTGTGATGTCACTCAATACCACTGACATCACTAGGTGTAAACAACATCTCTCCTTTGCTGTGTATGTGACTATGGAGCTGTTTGGTGATGTCGTCTATTATGGCCTTCATAGAAGCAACAGGAGATTGTTGCATCCATCTAGAACCCTCAGAACTACAGTGCTATGATGTCACTCACTTCCACAGGCCTTGCAGAGTGTAAACAACAACAACCCAGCTTTGTTGTGTATGTAACCATAGGGATTTGTGATGTCACCTAGAACCTTCACAGCAGCGACAGCTTTATGAGGAGCATCAGCACTGCTCTGCCTGAGCAGAACCATCACCGCCATAGGTTGTCAAATAACCCGGATTTAACCCACACAGGTAAGTCCAATGGGGTGCAGGCATGTCCTCTATGCTTACAGCTTCCCGTGGGTGTTGGTTTGATACCGTTTGGGGACAGCCAAGGAGGCATCTGCAGGCAACAAAGGTAGGTGTGTGCTTGTGTGTGTGTTTCCTATGCAGATCCTAAGCCCAGTGTCACATGCAAGTAGGAGGAGTAAGAAGGGTTCCTGGCAAATCCGGGTTATGGATTGCATTTAAAAAGGCCCCGTGGGAGTGCAATGGGCCCCTGTCTTGCTGCTTAGCAATAATGGTATGGGTTTAGGTTCTGCTGTGTGTACTGGTGGTTGACTGCCCCCCAGCCCAGAGTGTGCATGGAAAATTGTCTGGCAGCCTCCCTGACAGCAAGCAGTGATAGTGCCCATGAAGGGGACCTTGTTGGGCCCGCCCCTTTCACGGTTATCGCTTCTCGGCCTTTTGGCTAAGATCAAGTGTAGTATCTGTTCTTATCAGTTTAATATCTGATACGTCCCCTATCTGGGGACCATATATTAAATGGATTTTTGAGAACGGGGGCCGATTTCGAAGCTTGCTTCCGTCGCCCTATGCATTGACCCGATATGGCAGTATCTTCGGGTACAGTGCACCACCCCCTTACAGGGTTAAAAAGAAAGATTCCTACTTTCATTGCTACCTGCTTGCTGGCTAGCCAGCTAGCCAGCCCTGTGGGCCTTGCTGCTGCTGCAGCCAAAAAACAAAAGGTGGTGCTGCTGCTGCTTCTGCTGCTTCTGCTTCTGCTTGTGTCTGGCCCCTGTTGGAGCGTCCAGGCACAGGACTTCTGCTGCTGCTGACTAAATGGCCTCCTTAATTGGATCATTTGAGTAGCCAGCACACCTGTGCAGGTAGGGCATGACATGATAGGCAGCTGCCTTGATAGCGGGTGGGTGCTGAATGTTCCTAATTGACAAAATAAGATTAATGCTTATGAAGAAATATAAAATCTCATCCCTTCCCCAATATCGCGCCACACCCCTACCCCTTAATTCCCTGGTTGAACGTGATGGACATATGTCTTTTTTCGACCGTACTAACTATGTAACTATGTAACATAACATGGGGGGGGGGGGTCTCCTGGCTGTTCACACAGGTGTGTCATTGCTGTACATTGACCATGCATTGCTTCTGTGGTATTGCAAAGGCAAAGACAAATGCTTCCAGCCATCCATTGCACTAATGGATTGGTCATCAGCTGGCTGTCTATGTCCCGCATCAATATAGACCAAAGTACAGAGGGTTAGGCTATGCTATTGTGCACCTACCTGATGCATCAGAAGGTGCGAGGCCCTTGCTAAATTCTGTGCACAGACTTTGAGATCTATACTTTAGACTGTATCTAAACCTGCTCCAACATGGACTGACATTCTGGCCTACTTTCAGCCGATGCGACTTGTCTGTCGCTGAACAGTCGCTTTTTATGTATTCAGCACCTATGTATAATGTTGTAAAAATGCTCTAGAAGCTAAAGTCGCAGAAATGTCACACATATTTGGCCTGCAACTTTCTGTGCGACAAATTCAGACAGGAAAAATCAGTATAAATCCTTAGAAAATTATCCCCCAGTGTCTCCATCTGCTGGCGGTATTGAAATAAGCATTGCTGCACTGATGGGGTATGCATTAGACAAAAAAAAAGAAGAAAAAGAAGAATAATACGCCCAGAAAAGAGGCGAAAAGGAGAAAAACGTAAAAAAACGTGAAAAAAAAGTAAGAGGAAGAGAAGGGAAAAAAAGGTGGAAATGGGTTTAAAAGTGATTTCGGCGGAGAATATATATATATATATATATATATATATATATATATATATATATATACGCGCACACACACACATATATATAAACGTATTCTCCGTTGAGATATTGCAGCCGCTGCTGTGTCCAGGCCCAGGAGCCTTAGCACTGTGCTGTGATGTCACTCAATACCACTGACATCACTAGGTGTAAACAACATCTCTCCTTTGCTGTGTATGTGACTATGGAGCTGTTTGGTGATGTCGTCTATTATGGCCTTCATAGAAGCAACAGGAGATTGTTGCATCCATCTAGAACCCTCAGAACTACAGTGCTATGATGTCACTCACTTCCACAGGCCTTGCAGAGTGTAAACAACAACAACCCAGCTTTGTTGTGTATGTAACCATAGGGATTTGTGATGTCACCTAGAACCTTCACAGCAGCGACAGCTTTATGAGGAGCATCAGCACTGCTCTGCCTGAGCAGAACCATCACCGCCATAGGTTGTCAAATAACCCGGATTTAACCCACACAGGTAAGTCCAATGGGGTGCAGGCATGTCCTCTATGCTTACAGCTTCCCGTGGGTGTTGGTTTGATACCGTTTGGGGACAGCCAAGGAGGCATCTGCAGGCAACAAAGGTAGGTGTGTGCTTGTGTGTGTGTTTCCTATGCAGATCCTAAGCCCAGTGTCACATGCAAGTAGGAGGAGTAAGAAGGGTTCCTGGCAAATCCGGGTTATGGATTGCATTTAAAAAGGCCCCGTGGGAGTGCAATGGGCCCCTGTCTTGCTGCTTAGCAATAATGGTATGGGTTTAGGTTCTGCTGTGTGTACTGGTGGTTGACTGCCCCCCAGCCCAGAGTGTGCATGGAAAATTGTCTGGCAGCCTCCCTGACAGCAAGCAGTGATAGTGCCCATGAAGGGGACCTTGTTGGGCCCGCCCCTTTCACGGTTATCGCTTCTCGGCCTTTTGGCTAAGATCAAGTGTAGTATCTGTTCTTATCAGTTTAATATCTGATACGTCCCCTATCTGGGGACCATATATTAAATGGATTTTTGAGAACGGGGGCCGATTTCGAAGCTTGCTTCCGTCGCCCTATGCATTGACCCGATATGGCAGTATCTTCGGGTACAGTGCACCACCCCCTTACAGGGTTAAAAAGAAAGATTCCTACTTTCATTGCTACCTGCTTGCTGGCTAGCCAGCTAGCCAGCCCTGTGGGCCTTGCTGCTGCTGCAGCCAAAAAACAAAAGGTGGTGCTGCTGCTGCTTCTGCTGCTTCTGCTTCTGCTTGTGTCTGGCCCCTGTTGGAGCGTCCAGGCACAGGACTTCTGCTGCTGCTGACTAAATGGCCTCCTTAATTGGATCATTTGAGTAGCCAGCACACCTGTGCAGGTAGGGCATGACATGATAGGCAGCTGCCTTGATAGCGGGTGGGTGCTGAATGTTCCTAATTGACAAAATAAGATTAATGCTTATGAAGAAATATAAAATCTCATCCCTTCCCCAATATCGCGCCACACCCCTACCCCTTAATTCCCTGGTTGAACGTGATGGACATATGTCTTTTTTCGACCGTACTAACTATGTAACTATGTAACATAACATGGGGGGGGGGGGGTCTCCTGGCTGTTCACACAGGTGTGTCATTGCTGTACATTGACCATGCATTGCTTCTGTGGTATTGCAAAGGCAAAGACAAATGCTTCCAGCCATCCATTGCACTAATGGATTGGTCATCAGCTGGCTGTCTATGTCCCGCATCAATATAGACCAAAGTACAGAGGGTTAGGCTATGCTATTGTGCACCTACCTGATGCATCAGAAGGTGCGAGGCCCTTGCTAAATTCTGTGCACAGACTTTGAGATCTATACTTTAGACTGTATCTAAACCTGCTCCAACATGGACTGACATTCTGGCCTACTTTCAGCCGATGCGACTTGTCTGTCGCTGAACAGTCGCTTTTTATGTATTCAGCACCTATGTATAATGTTGTAAAAATGCTCTAGAAGCTAAAGTCGCAGAAATGTCACACATATTTGGCCTGCAACTTTCTGTGCGACAAATTCAGACAGGAAAAATCAGTATAAATCCTTAGAAAATTATCCCCCAGTGTCTCCATCTGCTGGCGGTATTGAATAAGCATTGCTGCACTGATGGGGTATGCATTAGACAAAAAAAAAGAAGAAAAAGAAGAATAATACGCCCAGAAAAGAGGCGAAAAGGAGAAAAACGTAAAAAAACGTGAAAAAAAAGTAAGAGGAAGAGAAGGGAAAAAAAGGTGGAAATGGGTTTAAAAGTGATTTCGGCGGAGAAATATATATATATATATATATATATATATATATATATATATATATATATACGCGCACACACACACATATATATAAACGTATTCTCCGTTGAGATATTGCAGCCGCTGCTGTGTCCAGGCCCAGGAGCCTTAGCACTGTGCTGTGATGTCACTCAATACCACTGACATCACTAGGTGTAAACAACATCTCTCCTTTGCTGTGTATGTGACTATGGAGCTGTTTGGTGATGTCGTCTATTATGGCCTTCATAGAAGCAACAGGAGATTGTTGCATCCATCTAGAACCCTCAGAACTACAGTGCTATGATGTCACTCACTTCCACAGGCCTTGCAGAGTGTAAACAACAACAACCCAGCTTTGTTGTGTATGTAACCATAGGGATTTGTGATGTCACCTAGAACCTTCACAGCAGCGACAGCTTTATGAGGAGCATCAGCACTGCTCTGCCTGAGCAGAACCATCACCGCCATAGGTTGTCAAATAACCCGGATTTAACCCACACAGGTAAGTCCAATGGGGTGCAGGCATGTCCTCTATGCTTACAGCTTCCCGTGGGTGTTGGTTTGATACCGTTTGGGGACAGCCAAGGAGGCATCTGCAGGCAACAAAGGTAGGTGTGTGCTTGTGTGTGTGTTTCCTATGCAGATCCTAAGCCCAGTGTCACATGCAAGTAGGAGGAGTAAGAAGGGTTCCTGGCAAATCCGGGTTATGGATTGCATTTAAAAAGGCCCCGTGGGAGTGCAATGGGCCCCTGTCTTGCTGCTTAGCAATAATGGTATGGGTTTAGGTTCTGCTGTGTGTACTGGTGGTTGACTGCCCCCCAGCCCAGAGTGTGCATGGAAAATTGTCTGGCAGCCTCCCTGACAGCAAGCAGTGATAGTGCCCATGAAGGGGACCTTGTTGGGCCCGCCCCTTTCACGGTTATCGCTTCTCGGCCTTTTGGCTAAGATCAAGTGTAGTATCTGTTCTTATCAGTTTAATATCTGATACGTCCCCTATCTGGGGACCATATATTAAATGGATTTTTGAGAACGGGGGCCGATTTCGAAGCTTGCTTCCGTCGCCCTATGCATTGACCCGATATGGCAGTATCTTCGGGTACAGTGCACCACCCCCTTACAGGGTTAAAAAGAAAGATTCCTACTTTCATTGCTACCTGCTTGCTGGCTAGCCAGCTAGCCAGCCCTGTGGGCCTTGCTGCTGCTGCAGCCAAAAAACAAAAGGTGGTGCTGCTGCTGCTTCTGCTGCTTCTGCTTCTGCTTGTGTCTGGCCCCTGTTGGAGCGTCCAGGCACAGGACTTCTGCTGCTGCTGACTAAATGGCCTCCTTAATTGGATCATTTGAGTAGCCAGCACACCTGTGCAGGTAGGGCATGACATGATAGGCAGCTGCCTTGATAGCGGGTGGGTGCTGAATGTTCCTAATTGACAAAATAAGATTAATGCTTATGAAGAAATATAAAATCTCATCCCTTCCCCAATATCGCGCCACACCCCTACCCCTTAATTCCCTGGTTGAACGTGATGGACATATGTCTTTTTTCGACCGTACTAACTATGTAACTATGTAACATAACATGGGGGGGGGGGGGTCTCCTGGCTGTTCACACAGGTGTGTCATTGCTGTACATTGACCATGCATTGCTTCTGTGGTATTGCAAAGGCAAAGACAAATGCTTCCAGCCATCCATTGCACTAATGGATTGGTCATCAGCTGGCTGTCTATGTCCCGCATCAATATAGACCAAAGTACAGAGGGTTAGGCTATGCTATTGTGCACCTACCTGATGCATCAGAAGGTGCGAGGCCCTTGCTAAATTCTGTGCACAGACTTTGAGATCTATACTTTAGACTGTATCTAAACCTGCTCCAACATGGACTGACATTCTGGCCTACTTTCAGCCGATGCGACTTGTCTGTCGCTGAACAGTCGCTTTTTATGTATTCAGCACCTATGTATAATGTTGTAAAAATGCTCTAGAAGCTAAAGTCGCAGAAATGTCACACATATTTGGCCTGCAACTTTCTGTGCGACAAATTCAGACAGGAAAAATCAGTATAAATCCTTAGAAAATTATCCCCCAGTGTCTCCATCTGCTGGCGGTATTGAATAAGCATTGCTGCACTGATGGGGTATGCATTAGACGAAAAAAAAGAAGAAAAAGAAGAATAATACGCCCAGAAAAGAGGCGAAAAGGAGAAAAACGTAAAAAAACGTGAAAAAAAAGTAAGAGGAAGAGAAGGGAAAAAAAGGTGGAAATGGGTTTAAAAGTGATTTCGGCGGAGAAATATATATATATATATATATATATATATATATATATATATATATATATATATATATATATATATACGCGCACACACACACATATATATAAACGTATTCTCCGTTGAGATATTGCAGCCGCTGCTGTGTCCAGGCCCAGGAGCCTTAGCACTGTGCTGTGATGTCACTCAATACCACTGACATCACTAGGTGTAAACAACATCTCTCCTTTGCTGTGTATGTGACTATGGAGCTGTTTGGTGATGTCGTCTATTATGGCCTTCATAGAAGCAACAGGAGATTGTTGCATCCATCTAGAACCCTCAGAACTACAGTGCTATGATGTCACTCACTTCCACAGGCCTTGCAGAGTGTAAACAACAACAACCCAGCTTTGTTGTGTATGTAACCATAGGGATTTGTGATGTCACCTAGAACCTTCACAGCAGCGACAGCTTTATGAGGAGCATCAGCACTGCTCTGCCTGAGCAGAACCATCACCGCCATAGGTTGTCAAATAACCCGGATTTAACCCACACAGGTAAGTCCAATGGGGTGCAGGCATGTCCTCTATGCTTACAGCTTCCCGTGGGTGTTGGTTTGATACCGTTTGGGGACAGCCAAGGAGGCATCTGCAGGCAACAAAGGTAGGTGTGTGCTTGTGTGTGTGTTTCCTATGCAGATCCTAAGCCCAGTGTCACATGCAAGTAGGAGGAGTAAGAAGGGTTCCTGGCAAATCCGGGTTATGGATTGCATTTAAAAAGGCCCCGTGGGAGTGCAATGGGCCCCTGTCTTGCTGCTTAGCAATAATGGTATGGGTTTAGGTTCTGCTGTGTGTACTGGTGGTTGACTGCCCCCCAGCCCAGAGTGTGCATGGAAAATTGTCTGGCAGCCTCCCTGACAGCAAGCAGTGATAGTGCCCATGAAGGGGACCTTGTTGGGCCCGCCCCTTTCACGGTTATCGCTTCTCGGCCTTTTGGCTAAGATCAAGTGTAGTATCTGTTCTTATCAGTTTAATATCTGATACGTCCCCTATCTGGGGACCATATATTAAATGGATTTTTGAGAACGGGGGCCGATTTCGAAGCTTGCTTCCGTCGCCCTATGCATTGACCCGATATGGCAGTATCTTCGGGTACAGTGCACCACCCCCTTACAGGGTTAAAAAGAAAGATTCCTACTTTCATTGCTACCTGCTTGCTGGCT
Organism: Hyla sarda; assembly: GCF_029499605.1. Lineage (NCBI taxonomy): Eukaryota > Metazoa > Chordata > Amphibia > Anura > Hylidae > Hyla > Hyla sarda. Next base: position 24,107 of record NW_026609392.1, read on the forward strand.
AGCCAGCTAGCCAGCCCTGTGGGCCTTGCTGCTGCTGCAGCCAAAAAACAAAAGGTGGTGCTGCTGCTGCTTCTGCTGCTTCTGCTTCTGCTTGTGTCTGGCCCCTGTTGGAGCGTCCAGGCACAGGACTTCTGCTGCTGCTGACTAAATGGCCTCCTTAATTGGATCATTTGAGTAGCCAGCACACCTGTGCAGGTAGGGCATGACATGATAGGCAGCTGCCTTGATAGCGGGTGGGTGCTGAATGTTCCTAATTGACAAAATAAGATTAATGCTTATGAAGAAATATAAAATCTCATCCCTTCCCCAATATCGCGCCACACCCCTACCCCTTAATTCCCTGGTTGAACGTGATGGACATATGTCTTTTTTCGACCGTACTAACTATGTAACTATGTAACATAACATGGGGGGGGGGGGTCTCCTGGCTGTTCACACAGGTGTGTCATTGCTGTACATTGACCATGCATTGCTTCTGTGGTATTGCAAAGGCAAAGACAAATGCTTCCAGCCATCCATTGCACTAATGGATTGGTCATCAGCTGGCTGTCTATGTCCCGCATCAATATAGACCAAAGTACAGAGGGTTAGGCTATGCTATTGTGCACCTACCTACTGATGCATCAGAAGGTGCGAGGCCCTTGCTAAATTCTGTGCACAGACTTTGAGATCTATACTTTAGACTGTATCTAAACCTGCTCCAACATGGACTGACATTCTGGCCTACTTTCAGCCGATGCGACTTGTCTGTCGCTGAACAGTCGCTTTTTATGTATTCAGCACCTATGTATAATGTTGTAAAAATGCTCTAGAAGCTAAAGTCGCAGAAATGTCACACATATTTGGCCTGCAACTTTCTGTGCGACAAATTCAGACAGGAAAAATCAGTATAAATCCTTAGAAAATTATCCCCCAGTGTCTCCATCTGCTGGCGGTATTGAATAAGCATTGCTGCACTGATGGGGTATGCATTAGACGAAAAAAAAGAAGAAAAAGAAGAATAATACGCCCAGAAAAGAGGCGAAAAGGAGAAAAACGTAAAAAAACGTGAAAAAAAAGTAAGAGGAAGAGAAGGGAAAAAAAGGTGGAAATGGGTTTAAAAGTGATTTCGGCGGAGAAATATATATATATATATATATATATATATATATATATATATATATACGCGCACACACACACATATATATAAACGTATTCTCCGTTGAGATATTGCAGCCGCTGCTGTGTCCAGGCCCAGGAGCCTTAGCACTGTGCTGTGATGTCACTCAATACCACTGACATCACTAGGTGTAAACAACATCTCTCCTTTGCTGTGTATGTGACTATGGAGCTGTTTGGTGATGTCGTCTATTATGGCCTTCATAGAAGCAACAGGAGATTGTTGCATCCATCTAGAACCCTCAGAACTACAGTGCTATGATGTCACTCACTTCCACAGGCCTTGCAGAGTGTAAACAACAACAACCCAGCTTTGTTGTGTATGTAACCATAGGGATTTGTGATGTCACCTAGAACCTTCACAGCAGCGACAGCTTTATGAGGAGCATCAGCACTGCTCTGCCTGAGCAGAACCATCACCGCCATAGGTTGTCAAATAACCCGGATTTAACCCACACAGGTAAGTCCAATGGGGTGCAGGCATGTCCTCTATGCTTACAGCTTCCCGTGGGTGTTGGTTTGATACCGTTTGGGGACAGCCAAGGAGGCATCTGCAGGCAACAAAGGTAGGTGTGTGCTTGTGTGTGTGTTTCCTATGCAGATCCTAAGCCCAGTGTCACATGCAAGTAGGAGGAGTAAGAAGGGTTCCTGGCAAATCCGGGTTATGGATTGCATTTAAAAAGGCCCCGTGGGAGTGCAATGGGCCCCTGTCTTGCTGCTTAGCAATAATGGTATGGGTTTAGGTTCTGCTGTGTGTACTGGTGGTTGACTGCCCCCCAGCCCAGAGTGTGCATGGAAAATTGTCTGGCAGCCTCCCTGACAGCAAGCAGTGATAGTGCCCATGAAGGGGACCTTGTTGGGCCCGCCCCTTTCACGGTTATCGCTTCTCGGCCTTTTGGCTAAGATCAAGTGTAGTATCTGTTCTTATCAGTTTAATATCTGATACGTCCCCTATCTGGGGACCATATATTAAATGGATTTTTGAGAACGGGGGCCGATTTCGAAGCTTGCTTCCGTCGCCCTATGCATTGACCCGATATGGCAGTATCTTCGGGTACAGTGCACCACCCCCTTACAGGGTTAAAAAGAAAGATTCCTACTTTCATTGCTACCTGCTTGCTGGCTAGCCAGCTAGCCAGCCCTGTGGGCCTTGCTGCTGCTGCAGCCAAAAAACAAAAGGTGGTGCTGCTGCTGCTTCTGCTGCTTCTGCTTCTGCTTGTGTCTGGCCCCTGTTGGAGCGTCCAGGCACAGGACTTCTGCTGCTGCTGACTAAATGGCCTCCTTAATTGGATCATTTGAGTAGCCAGCACACCTGTGCAGGTAGGGCATGACATGATAGGCAGCTGCCTTGATAGCGGGTGGGTGCTGAATGTTCCTAATTGACAAAATAAGATTAATGCTTATGAAGAAATATAAAATCTCATCCCTTCCCCAATATCGCGCCACACCCCTACCCCTTAATTCCCTGGTTGAACGTGATGGACATATGTCTTTTTTCGACCGTACTAACTATGTAACTATGTAACATAACATGGGGGGGGGGGGGTCTCCTGGCTGTTCACACAGGTGTGTCATTGCTGTACATTGACCATGCATTGCTTCTGTGGTATTGCAAAGGCAAAGACAAATGCTTCCAGCCATCCATTGCACTAATGGATTGGTCATCAGCTGGCTGTCTATGTCCCGCATCAATATAGACCAAAGTACAGAGGGTTAGGCTATGCTATTGTGCACCTACCTGATGCATCAGAAGGTGCGAGGCCCTTGCTAAATTCTGTGCACAGACTTTGAGATCTATACTTTAGACTGTATCTAAACCTGCTCCAACATGGACTGACATTCTGGCCTACTTTCAGCCGATGCGACTTGTCTGTCGCTGAACAGTCGCTTTTTATGTATTCAGCACCTATGTATAATGTTGTAAAAATGCTCTAGAAGCTAAAGTCGCAGAAATGTCACACATATTTGGCCTGCAACTTTCTGTGCGACAAATTCAGACAGGAAAAATCAGTATAAATCCTTAGAAAATTATCCCCCAGTGTCTCCATCTGCTGGCGGTATTGAATAAGCATTGCTGCACTGATGGGGTATGCATTAGACGAAAAAAAAGAAGAAAAAGAAGAATAATACGCCCAGAAAAGAGGCGAAAAGGAGAAAAACGTAAAAAAACGTGAAAAAAAAGTAAGAGGAAGAGAAGGGAAAAAAAGGTGGAAATGGGTTTAAAAGTGATTTCGGCGGAGAAATATATATATATATATATATATATATATATATATATATATATATATATATATATATACGCGCACACACACACATATATATAAACGTATTCTCCGTTGAGATATTGCAGCCGCTGCTGTGTCCAGGCCCAGGAGCCTTAGCACTGTGCTGTGATGTCACTCAATACCACTGACATCACTAGGTGTAAACAACATCTCTCCTTTGCTGTGTATGTGACTATGGAGCTGTTTGGTGATGTCGTCTATTATGGCCTTCATAGAAGCAACAGGAGATTGTTGCATCCATCTAGAACCCTCAGAACTACAGTGCTATGATGTCACTCACTTCCACAGGCCTTGCAGAGTGTAAACAACAACAACCCAGCTTTGTTGTGTATGTAACCATAGGGATTTGTGATGTCACCTAGAACCTTCACAGCAGCGACAGCTTTATGAGGAGCATCAGCACTGCTCTGCCTGAGCAGAACCATCACCGCCATAGGTTGTCAAATAACCCGGATTTAACCCACACAGGTAAGTCCAATGGGGTGCAGGCATGTCCTCTATGCTTACAGCTTCCCGTGGGTGTTGGTTTGATACCGTTTGGGGACAGCCAAGGAGGCATCTGCAGGCAACAAAGGTAGGTGTGTGCTTGTGTGTGTGTTTCCTATGCAGATCCTAAGCCCAGTGTCACATGCAAGTAGGAGGAGTAAGAAGGGTTCCTGGCAAATCCGGGTTATGGATTGCATTTAAAAAGGCCCCGTGGGAGTGCAATGGGCCCCTGTCTTGCTGCTTAGCAATAATGGTATGGGTTTAGGTTCTGCTGTGTGTACTGGTGGTTGACTGCCCCCCAGCCCAGAGTGTGCATGGAAAATTGTCTGGCAGCCTCCCTGACAGCAAGCAGTGATAGTGCCCATGAAGGGGACCTTGTTGGGCCCGCCCCTTTCACGGTTATCGCTTCTCGGCCTTTTGGCTAAGATCAAGTGTAGTATCTGTTCTTATCAGTTTAATATCTGATACGTCCCCTATCTGGGGACCATATATTAAATGGATTTTTGAGAACGGGGGCCGATTTCGAAGCTTGCTTCCGTCGCCCTATGCATTGACCCGATATGGCAGTATCTTCGGGTACAGTGCACCACCCCCTTACAGGGTTAAAAAGAAAGATTCCTACTTTCATTGCTACCTGCTTGCTGGCTAGCCAGCTAGCCAGCCCTGTGGGCCTTGCTGCTGCTGCAGCCAAAAAACAAAAGGTGGTGCTGCTGCTGCTTCTGCTGCTTCTGCTTCTGCTTGTGTCTGGCCCCTGTTGGAGCGTCCAGGCACAGGACTTCTGCTGCTGCTGACTAAATGGCCTCCTTAATTGGATCATTTGAGTAGCCAGCACACCTGTGCAGGTAGGGCATGACATGATAGGCAGCTGCCTTGATAGCGGGTGGGTGCTGAATGTTCCTAATTGACAAAATAAGATTAATGCTTATGAAGAAATATAAAATCTCATCCCTTCCCCAATATCACGCCACACCCCTACCCCTTAATTCCCTGGTTGAACGTGATGGACATATGTCTTTTTTCGACCGTACTAACTATGTAACTATGTAACATAACATGGGGGGGGGGGGTCTCCTGGCTGTTCACACAGGTGTGTCATTGCTGTACATTGACCATGCATTGCTTCTGTGGTATTGCAAAGGCAAAGACAAATGCTTCCAGCCATCCATTGCACTAATGGATTGGTCATCAGCTGGCTGTCTATGTCCCGCATCAATATAGACCAAAGTACAGAGGGTTAGGCTATGCTATTGTGCACCTACCTGATGCATCAGAAGGTGCGAGGCCCTTGCTAAATTCTGTGCACAGACTTTGAGATCTATACTTTAGACTGTATCTAAACCTGCTCCAACATGGACTGACATTCTGGCCTACTTTCAGCCGATGCGACTTGTCTGTCGCTGAACAGTCGCTTTTTATGTATTCAGCACCTATGTATAATGTTGTAAAAATGCTCTAGAAGCTAAAGTCGCAGAAATGTCACACATATTTGGCCTGCAACTTTCTGTGCGACAAATTCAGACAGGAAAAATCAGTATAAATCCTTAGAAAATTATCCCCCAGTGTCTCCATCTGCTGGCGGTATTGAATAAGCATTGCTGCACTGATGGGGTATGCATTAGACGAAAAAAAAGAAGAAAAAGAAGAATAATACGCCCAGAAAAGAGGCGAAAAGGAGAAAAACGTAAAAAAACGTGAAAAAAAAGTAAGAGGAAGAGAAGGGAAAAAAAGGTGGAAATGGGTTTAAAAGTGATTTCGGCGGAGAAATATATATATATATATATATATATATATATATATATATATACGCGCACACACACACATATATATAAACGTATTCTCCGTTGAGATATTGCAGCCGCTGCTGTGTCCAGGCCCAGGAGCCTTAGCACTGTGCTGTGATGTCACTCAATACCACTGACATCACTAGGTGTAAACAACATCTCTCCTTTGCTGTGTATGTGACTATGGAGCTGTTTGGTGATGTCGTCTATTATGGCCTTCATAGAAGCAACAGGAGATTGTTGCATCCATCTAGAACCCTCAGAACTACAGTGCTATGATGTCACTCACTTCCACAGGCCTTGCAGAGTGTAAACAACAACAACCCAGCTTTGTTGTGTATGTAACCATAGGGATTTGTGATGTCACCTAGAACCTTCACAGCAGCGACAGCTTTATGAGGAGCATCAGCACTGCTCTGCCTGAGCAGAACCATCACCGCCATAGGTTGTCAAATAACCCGGATTTAACCCACACAGGTAAGTCCAATGGGGTGCAGGCATGTCCTCTATGCTTACAGCTTCCCGTGGGTGTTGGTTTGATACCGTTTGGGGACAGCCAAGGAGGCATCTGCAGGCAACAAAGGTAGGTGTGTGCTTGTGTGTGTGTTTCCTATGCAGATCCTAAGCCCAGTGTCACATGCAAGTAGGAGGAGTAAGAAGGGTTCCTGGCAAATCCGGGTTATGGATTGCATTTAAAAAGGCCCCGTGGGAGTGCAATGGGCCCCTGTCTTGCTGCTTAGCAATAATGGTATGGGTTTAGGTTCTGCTGTGTGTACTGGTGGTTGACTGCCCCCCAGCCCAGAGTGTGCATGGAAAATTGTCTGGCAGCCTCCCTGACAGCAAGCAGTGATAGTGCCCATGAAGGGGACCTTGTTGGGCCCGCCCCTTTCACGGTTATCGCTTCTCGGCCTTTTGGCTAAGATCAAGTGTAGTATCTGTTCTTATCAGTTTAATATCTGATACGTCCCCTATCTGGGGACCATATATTAAATGGATTTTTGAGAACGGGGGCCGATTTCGAAGCTTGCTTCCGTCGCCCTATGCATTGACCCGATATGGCAGTATCTTCGGGTACAGTGCACCACCCCCTTACAGGGTTAAAAAGAAAGATTCCTACTTTCATTGCTACCTGCTTGCTGGCTAGCCAGCTAGCCAGCCCTGTGGGCCTTGCTGCTGCTGCAGCCAAAAAACAAAAGGTGGTGCTGCTGCTGCTTCTGCTGCTTCTGCTTCTGCTTGTGTCTGGCCCCTGTTGGAGCGTCCAGGCACAGGACTTCTGCTGCTGCTGACTAAATGGCCTCCTTAATTGGATCATTTGAGTAGCCAGCACACCTGTGCAGGTAGGGCATGACATGATAGGCAGCTGCCTTGATAGCGGGTGGGTGCTGAATGTTCCTAATTGACAAAATAAGATTAATGCTTATGAAGAAATATAAAATCTCATCCCTTCCCCAATATCGCGCCACACCCCTACCCCTTAATTCCCTGGTTGAACGTGATGGACATATGTCTTTTTTCGACCGTACTAACTATGTAACTATGTAACATAACATGGGGGGGGGGGGGTCTCCTGGCTGTTCACACAGGTGTGTCATTGCTGTACATTGACCATGCATTGCTTCTGTGGTATTGCAAAGGCAAAGACAAATGCTTCCAGCCATCCATTGCACTAATGGATTGGTCATCAGCTGGCTGTCTATGTCCCGCATCAATATAGACCAAAGTACAGAGGGTTAGGCTATGCTATTGTGCACCTACCTGATGCATCAGAAGGTGCGAGGCCCTTGCTAAATTCTGTGCACAGACTTTGAGATCTATACTTTAGACTGTATCTAAACCTGCTCCAACATGGACTGACATTCTGGCCTACTTTCAGCCGATGCGACTTGTCTGTCGCTGAACAGTCGCTTTTTATGTATTCAGCACCTATGTATAATGTTGTAAAAATGCTCTAGAAGCTAAAGTCGCAGAAATGTCACACATATTTGGCCTGCAACTTTCTGTGCGACAAATTCAGACAGGAAAAATCAGTATAAATCCTTAGAAAATTATCCCCCAGTGTCTCCATCTGCTGGCGGTATTGAATAAGCATTGCTGCACTGATGGGGTATGCATTAGACGAAAAAAAAGAAGAAAAAGAAGAATAATACGCCCAGAAAAGAGGCGAAAAGGAGAAAAACGTAAAAAAACGTGAAAAAAAAGTAAGAGGAAGAGAAGGGAAAAAAAGGTGGAAATGGGTTTAAAAGTGATTTCGGCGGAGAAATATATATATATATATATATATATATATATATATATATATATATATATATATATATATACGCGCACACACACACATATATATAAACGTATTCTCCGTTGAGATATTGCAGCCGCTGCTGTGTCCAGGCCCAGGAGCCTTAGCACTGTGCTGTGATGTCACTCAATACCACTGACATCACTAGGTGTAAACAACATCTCTCCTTTGCTGTGTATGTGACTATGGAGCTGTTTGGTGATGTCGTCTATTATGGCCTTCATAGAAGCAACAGGAGATTGTTGCATCCATCTAGAACCCTCAGAACTACAGTGCTATGATGTCACTCACTTCCACAGGCCTTGCAGAGTGTAAACAACAACAACCCAGCTTTGTTGTGTATGTAACCATAGGGATTTGTGATGTCACCTAGAACCTTCACAGCAGCGACAGCTTTATGAGGAGCATCAGCACTGCTCTGCCTGAGCAGAACCATCACCGCCATAGGTTGTCAAATAACCCGGATTTAACCCACACAGGTAAGTCCAATGGGGTGCAGGCATGTCCTCTATGCTTACAGCTTCCCGTGGGTGTTGGTTTGATACCGTTTGGGGACAGCCAAGGAGGCATCTGCAGGCAACAAAGGTAGGTGTGTGCTTGTGTGTGTGTTTCCTATGCAGATCCTAAGCCCAGTGTCACATGCAAGTAGGAGGAGTAAGAAGGGTTCCTGGCAAATCCGGGTTATGGATTGCATTTAAAAAGGCCCCGTGGGAGTG
>NW_026609393.1:0-32809 GCF_029499605.1 Hyla sarda
GAAGCAAGCTTCGAAATCGGCCCCTGTTCTCAAAAATCCATTTAATATATGGTCCCCAGATAGGGGACGTATCAGATATTAAACTGATAAGAACAGATACTACACTTGATCTTAGCCAAAAGGCCGAGAAGCGATAACCGTGAAAGGGGCGGGCCCAACAAGGTGCCCTTCATGGGCACTATCACTGCTTGCTGTCAGGGAGGCTGCCAGACAATTTTCCATGCACACTCTGGGCTGGGGGGCAGTCAACCACCAGTACACACAGCAGAACCTAAACCCATACCATTATTGCTAAGCAGCAAGACAGGGGCCCATTGCACTCCCACGGGGCCTTTTTAAATGCAATCCATAACCCGGATTTGCCAGGAACCCTTCTTACTCCTCCTACTTGCATGTGACACTGGGCTTAGGATCTGCATAGGAAACACACACACAAGCACACACCTACCTTTGTTGCCTGCAGATGCCTCCTTGGCTGTCCCCAAACGGTATCAAACCAACACCCACGGGAAGCTGTAAGCATAGAGGACATGCCTGCACCCCATTGGACTTACCTGTGTGGGTTAAATCCGGGTTATTTGACAACCTATGGCGGTGATGGTTCTGCTCAGGCAGAGCAGTGCTGATGCTCCTCATAAAGCTGTCGCTGCTGTGAAGGTTCTAGGTGACATCACAAATCCCTATGGTTACATACACAACAAAGCTGGGTTGTTGTTGTTTACACTCTGCAAGGCCTGTGGAAGTGAGTGACATCATAGCACTGTAGTTCTGAGGGTTCTAGATGGATGCAACAATCTCCTGTTGCTTCTATGAAGGCCATAATAGACGACATCACCAAACAGCTCCATAGTCACATACACAGCAAAGGAGAGATGTTGTTTACACCTAGTGATGTCAGTGGTATTGAGTGACATCACAGCACAGTGCTAAGGCTCCTGGGCCTGGACACAGCAGCGGCTGCAATATCTCAACGGAGAATACGTTTATATATATGTGTGTGTGTGCGCGTATATATATATATATATATATATATATATATATATATATATATTTCTCCGCCGAAATCACTTTTAAACCCATTTCCACCTTTTTTTCCCTTCTCTTCCTCTTACTTTTTTTTCACGTTTTTTTACGTTTTTCTCCTTTTCGCCTCTTTTCTGGGCGTATTATTCTTCTTTTTCTTCTTTTTTTTCGTCTAATGCATACCCCATCAGTGCAGCAATGCTTATTCAATACCGCCAGCAGATGGAGACACTGGGGGATAATTTTCTAAGGATTTATACTGATTTTTCCTGTCTGAATTTGTCGCACAGAAAGTTGCAGGCCAAATATGTGTGACATTTCTGCGACTTTAGCTTCTAGAGCATTTTTACAACATTATACATAGGTGCTGAATACATAAAAAGCGACTGTTCAGCGACAGACAAGTCGCATCGGCTGAAAGTAGGCCAGAATGTCAGTCCATGTTGGAGCAGGTTTAGATACAGTCTAAAGTATAGATCTCAAAGTCTGTGCACAGAATTTAGCAAGGGCCTCGCACCTTCTGATGCATCAGGTAGGTGCACAATAGCATAGCCTAACCCTCTGTACTTTGGTCTATATTGATGCGGGACATAGACAGCCAGCTGATGACCAATCCATTAGTGCAATGGATGGCTGGAAGCATTTGTCTTTGCCTTTGCAATACCACAGAAGCAATGCATGGTCAATGTACAGCAATGACACACCTGTGTGAACAGCCAGGAGACCCCCCCCCCCCCCCCATGTTATGTTACATAGTTACATAGTTAGTACGGTCGAAAAAAGACATATGTCCATCAAGTTCAACCAGGGAATTAAGGGGTAGGGGTGTGGCGCGATATTGGGGAAGGGATGAGATTTTATATTTCTTCATAAGCATTAATCTTATTTTGTCAATTAGGAACATTCAGCACCCACCCGCTATCAAGGCAGCTGCCTATCATGTCATGCCCTACCTGCACAGGTGTGCTGGCTACTCAAATGATCCAATTAAGGAGGCCATTTAGTCAGCAGCAGCAGAAGTCCTGTGCCTGGACGCTCCAACAGCGGCCAGACACAAGCAGAAGCAGAAGCAGCAGAAGCAGCAGCAGCACCACCTTTTGTTTTTTGGCTGCAGCAGCAGCAAGGCCCACAGGGCTGGCTAGCTGGCTAGCCAGCAAGCAGGTAGCAATGAAAGTAGGAATCTTTCTTTTTAACCCTGTAAGGGGGTGGTGCACTGTACCCGAAGATACTGCCATATCGGGTCAATGCATAGGGCGACGGAAGCAAGCTTCGAAATCGGCCCCCGTTCTCAAAAATCCATTTAATATATGGTCCCCAGATAGGGGACGTATCAGATATTAAACTGATAAGAACAGATACTACACTTGATCTTAGCCAAAAGGCCGAGAAGCGATAACCGTGAAAGGGGCGGGCCCAACAAGGTGCCCTTCATGGGCACTATCACTGCTTGCTGTCAGGGAGGCTGCCAGACAATTTTCCATGCACACTCTGGGCTGGGGGGCAGTCAACCACCAGTACACACAGCAGAACCTAAACCCATACCATTATTGCTAAGCAGCAAGACAGGGGCCCATTGCACTCCCACGGGGCCTTTTTAAATGCAATCCATAACCCGGATTTGCCAGGAACCCTTCTTACTCCTCCTACTTGCATGTGACACTGGGCTTAGGATCTGCATAGGAAACACACACACAAGCACACACCTACCTTTGTTGCCTGCAGATGCCTCCTTGGCTGTCCCCAAACGGTATCAAACCAACACCCACGGGAAGCTGTAAGCATAGAGGACATGCCTGCACCCCATTGGACTTACCTGTGTGGGTTAAATCCGGGTTATTTGACAACCTATGGCGGTGATGGTTCTGCTCAGGCAGAGCAGTGCTGATGCTCCTCATAAAGCTGTCGCTGCTGTGAAGGTTCTAGGTGACATCACAAATCCCTATGGTTACATACACAACAAAGCTGGGTTGTTGTTGTTTACACTCTGCAAGGCCTGTGGAAGTGAGTGACATCATAGCACTGTAGTTCTGAGGGTTCTAGATGGATGCAACAATCTCCTGTTGCTTCTATGAAGGCCATAATAGACGACATCACCAAACAGCTCCATAGTCACATACACAGCAAAGGAGAGATGTTGTTTACACCTAGTGATGTCAGTGGTATTGAGTGACATCACAGCACAGTGCTAAGGCTCCTGGGCCTGGACACAGCAGCGGCTGCAATATCTCAACGGAGAATACGTTTATATATATGTGTGTGTGTGCGCGTATATATATATATATATATATATATATATATATATATATATATATATTCTCCGCCGAAATCACTTTTAAACCCATTTCCACCTTTTTTTCCCTTCTCTTCCTCTTACTTTTTTTTCACGTTTTTTTACGTTTTTCTCCTTTTCGCCTCTTTTCTGGGCGTATTATTCTTCTTTTTCTTCTTTTTTTTCGTCTAATGCATACCCCATCAGTGCAGCAATGCTTATTCAATACCGCCAGCAGATGGAGACACTGGGGGATAATTTTCTAAGGATTTATACTGATTTTTCCTGTCTGAATTTGTCGCACAGAAAGTTGCAGGCCAAATATGTGTGACATTTCTGCGACTTTAGCTTCTAGAGCATTTTTACAACATTATACATAGGTGCTGAATACATAAAAAGCGACTGTTCAGCGACAGACAAGTCGCATCGGCTGAAAGTAGGCCAGAATGTCAGTCCATGTTGGAGCAGGTTTAGATACAGTCTAAAGTATAGATCTCAAAGTCTGTGCACAGAATTTAGCAAGGGCCTCGCACCTTCTGATGCATCAGGTAGGTGCACAATAGCATAGCCTAACCCTCTGTACTTTGGTCTATATTGATGCGGGACATAGACAGCCAGCTGATGACCAATCCATTAGTGCAATGGATGGCTGGAAGCATTTGTCTTTGCCTTTGCAATACCACAGAAGCAATGCATGGTCAATGTACAGCAATGACACACCTGTGTGAACAGCCAGGAGACCCCCCCCCCCCCCCCCCATGTTATGTTACATAGTTACATAGTTAGTACGGTCGAAAAAAGACATATGTCCATCAAGTTCAACCAGGGAATTAAGGGGTAGGGGTGTGGCGCGATATTGGGGAAGGGATGAGATTTTATATTTCTTCATAAGCATTAATCTTATTTTGTCAATTAGGAACATTCAGCACCCACCCGCTATCAAGGCAGCTGCCTATCATGTCATGCCCTACCTGCACAGGTGTGCTGGCTACTCAAATGATCCAATTAAGGAGGCCATTTAGTCAGCAGCAGCAGAAGTCCTGTGCCTGGACGCTCCAACAGCGGCCAGACACAAGCAGAAGCAGAAGCAGCAGAAGCAGCAGCAGCACCACCTTTTGTTTTTTGGCTGCAGCAGCAGCAAGGCCCACAGGGCTGGCTAGCTGGCTAGCCAGCAAGCAGGTAGCAATGAAAGTAGGAATCTTTCTTTTTAACCCTGTAAGGGGGTGGTGCACTGTACCCGAAGATACTGCCATATCGGGTCAATGCATAGGGCGACGGAAGCAAGCTTCGAAATCGGCCCCCGTTCTCAAAAATCCATTTAATATATGGTCCCCAGATAGGGGACGTATCAGATATTAAACTGATAAGAACAGATACTACACTTGATCTTAGCCAAAAGGCCGAGAAGCGATAACCGTGAAAGGGGCGGGCCCAACAAGGTGCCCTTCATGGGCACTATCACTGCTTGCTGTCAGGGAGGCTGCCAGACAATTTTCCATGCACACTCTGGGCTGGGGGGCAGTCAACCACCAGTACACACAGCAGAACCTAAACCCATACCATTATTGCTAAGCAGCAAGACAGGGGCCCATTGCACTCCCACGGGGCCTTTTTAAATGCAATCCATAACCCGGATTTGCCAGGAACCCTTCTTACTCCTCCTACTTGCATGTGACACTGGGCTTAGGATCTGCATAGGAAACACACACACAAGCACACACCTACCTTTGTTGCCTGCAGATGCCTCCTTGGCTGTCCCCAAACGGTATCAAACCAACACCCACGGGAAGCTGTAAGCATAGAGGACATGCCTGCACCCCATTGGACTTACCTGTGTGGGTTAAATCCGGGTTATTTGACAACCTATGGCGGTGATGGTTCTGCTCAGGCAGAGCAGTGCTGATGCTCCTCATAAAGCTGTCGCTGCTGTGAAGGTTCTAGGTGACATCACAAATCCCTATGGTTACATACACAACAAAGCTGGGTTGTTGTTGTTTACACTCTGCAAGGCCTGTGGAAGTGAGTGACATCATAGCACTGTAGTTCTGAGGGTTCTAGATGGATGCAACAATCTCCTGTTGCTTCTATGAAGGCCATAATAGACGACATCACCAAACAGCTCCATAGTCACATACACAGCAAAGGAGAGATGTTGTTTACACCTAGTGATGTCAGTGGTATTGAGTGACATCACAGCACAGTGCTAAGGCTCCTGGGCCTGGACACAGCAGCGGCTGCAATATCTCAACGGAGAATACGTTTATATATATGTGTGTGTGTGCGCGTATATATATATATATATATATATATATATATATATATATATATATATATATTTCTCCGCCGAAATCACTTTTAAACCCATTTCCACCTTTTTTTCCCTTCTCTTCCTCTTACTTTTTTTTCACGTTTTTTTACGTTTTTCTCCTTTTCGCCTCTTTTCTGGGCGTATTATTCTTCTTTTTCTTCTTTTTTTTCGTCTAATGCATACCCCATCAGTGCAGCAATGCTTATTCAATACCGCCAGCAGATGGAGACACTGGGGGATAATTTTCTAAGGATTTATACTGATTTTTCCTGTCTGAATTTGTCGCACAGAAAGTTGCAGGCCAAATATGTGTGACATTTCTGCGACTTTAGCTTCTAGAGCATTTTTACAACATTATACATAGGTGCTGAATACATAAAAAGCGACTGTTCAGCGACAGACAAGTCGCATCGGCTGAAAGTAGGCCAGAATGTCAGTCCATGTTGGAGCAGGTTTAGATACAGTCTAAAGTATAGATCTCAAAGTCTGTGCACAGAATTTAGCAAGGGCCTCGCACCTTCTGATGCATCAGGTAGGTGCACAATAGCATAGCCTAACCCTCTGTACTTTGGTCTATATTGATGCGGGACATAGACAGCCAGCTGATGACCAATCCATTAGTGCAATGGATGGCTGGAAGCATTTGTCTTTGCCTTTGCAATACCACAGAAGCAATGCATGGTCAATGTACAGCAATGACACACCTGTGTGAACAGCCAGGAGACCCCCCCCCCCCCCCCATGTTATGTTACATAGTTACATAGTTAGTACGGTCGAAAAAAGACATATGTCCATCAAGTTCAACCAGGGAATTAAGGGGTAGGGGTGTGGCGCGATATTGGGGAAGGGATGAGATTTTATATTTCTTCATAAGCATTAATCTTATTTTGTCAATTAGGAACATTCAGCACCCACCCGCTATCAAGGCAGCTGCCTATCATGTCATGCCCTACCTGCACAGGTGTGCTGGCTACTCAAATGATCCAATTAAGGAGGCCATTTAGTCAGCAGCAGCAGAAGTCCTGTGCCTGGACGCTCCAACAGCGGCCAGACACAAGCAGAAGCAGAAGCAGCAGAAGCAGCAGCAGCAGCAGCAGCAGCACCACCTTTTGTTTTTTGGCTGCAGCAGCAGCAAGGCCCACAGGGCTGGCTAGCTGGCTAGCCAGCAAGCAGGTAGCAATGAAAGTAGGAATCTTTCTTTTTAACCCTGTAAGGGGGTGGTGCACTGTACCCGAAGATACTGCCATATCGGGTCAATGCATAGGGCGACGGAAGCAAGCTTCGAAATCGGCCCCCGTTCTCAAAAATCCATTTAATATATGGTCCCCAGATAGGGGACGTATCAGATATTAAACTGATAAGAACAGATACTACACTTGATCTTAGCCAAAAGGCCGAGAAGCGATAACCGTGAAAGGGGCGGGCCCAACAAGGTGCCCTTCATGGGCACTATCACTGCTTGCTGTCAGGGAGGCTGCCAGACAATTTTCCATGCACACTCTGGGCTGGGGGGCAGTCAACCACCAGTACACACAGCAGAACCTAAACCCATACCATTATTGCTAAGCAGCAAGACAGGGGCCCATTGCACTCCCACGGGGCCTTTTTAAATGCAATCCATAACCCGGATTTGCCAGGAACCCTTCTTACTCCTCCTACTTGCATGTGACACTGGGCTTAGGATCTGCATAGGAAACACACACACAAGCACACACCTACCTTTGTTGCCTGCAGATGCCTCCTTGGCTGTCCCCAAACGGTATCAAACCAACACCCACGGGAAGCTGTAAGCATAGAGGACATGCCTGCACCCCATTGGACTTACCTGTGTGGGTTAAATCCGGGTTATTTGACAACCTATGGCGGTGATGGTTCTGCTCAGGCAGAGCAGTGCTGATGCTCCTCATAAAGCTGTCGCTGCTGTGAAGGTTCTAGGTGACATCACAAATCCCTATGGTTACATACACAACAAAGCTGGGTTGTTGTTGTTTACACTCTGCAAGGCCTGTGGAAGTGAGTGACATCATAGCACTGTAGTTCTGAGGGTTCTAGATGGATGCAACAATCTCCTGTTGCTTCTATGAAGGCCATAATAGACGACATCACCAAACAGCTCCATAGTCACATACACAGCAAAGGAGAGATGTTGTTTACACCTAGTGATGTCAGTGGTATTGAGTGACATCACAGCACAGTGCTAAGGCTCCTGGGCCTGGACACAGCAGCGGCTGCAATATCTCAACGGAGAATACGTTTATATATATGTGTGTGTGTGCGCGTATATATATATATATATATATATATATATATATATATATATATTTCTCCGCCGAAATCACTTTTAAACCCATTTCCACCTTTTTTTCCCTTCTCTTCCTCTTACTTTTTTTTCACGTTTTTTTAAGTTTTTCTCCTTTTCGCCTCTTTTCTGGGCGTATTATTCTTCTTTTTCTTCTTTTTTTTCGTCTAATGCATACCCCATCAGTGCAGCAATGCTTATTCAATACCGCCAGCAGATGGAGACACTGGGGGATAATTTTCTAAGGATTTATACTGATTTTTCCTGTCTGAATTTGTCGCACAGAAAGTTGCAGGCCAAATATGTGTGACATTTCTGCGACTTTAGCTTCTAGAGCATTTTTACAACATTATACATAGGTGCTGAATACATAAAAAGCGACTGTTCAGCGACAGACAAGTCGCATCGGCTGAAAGTAGGCCAGAATGTCAGTCCATGTTGGAGCAGGTTTAGATACAGTCTAAAGTATAGATCTCAAAGTCTGTGCACAGAATTTAGCAAGGGCCTCGCACCTTCTGATGCATCAGGTAGGTGCACAATAGCATAGCCTAACCCTCTGTACTTTGGTCTATATTGATGCGGGACATAGACAGCCAGCTGATGACCAATCCATTAGTGCAATGGATGGCTGGAAGCATTTGTCTTTGCCTTTGCAATACCACAGAAGCAATGCATGGTCAATGTACAGCAATGACACACCTGTGTGAACAGCCAGGAGAGCCCCCCCCCCCCCCGCATGTTATGTTACATAGTTACATAGTTAGTACGGTCGAAAAAAGACATATGTCCATCAAGTTCAACCAGGGAATTAAGGGGTAGGGGTGTGGCGCGATATTGGGGAAGGGATGAGATTTTATATTTCTTCATAAGCATTAATCTTATTTTGTCAATTAGGAACATTCAGCACCCACCCGCTATCAAGGCAGCTGCCTATCATGTCATGCCCTACCTGCACAGGTGTGCTGGCTACTCAAATGATCCAATTAAGGAGGCCATTTAGTCAGCAGCAGCAGAAGTCCTGTGCCTGGACGCTCCAACAGCGGCCAGACACAAGCAGAAGCAGAAGCAGCAGAAGCAGCAGCAGCACCACCTTTTGTTTTTTGGCTGCAGCAGCAGCAAGGCCCACAGGGCTGGCTAGCTGGCTAGCCAGCAAGCAGGTAGCAATGAAAGTAGGAATCTTTCTTTTTAACCCTGTAAGGGGGTGGTGCACTGTACCCGAAGATACTGCCATATCGGGTCAATGCATAGGGCGACGGAAGCAAGCTTCGAAATCGGCCCCCGTTCTCAAAAATCCATTTAATATATGGTCCCCAGATAGGGGACGTATCAGATATTAAACTGATAAGAACAGATACTACACTTGATCTTAGCCAAAAGACCGAGAAGCGATAACCGTGAAAGGGGCGGGCCCAACAAGGTGCCCTTCATGGGCACTATCACTGCTTGCTGTCAGGGAGGCTGCCAGACAATTTTCCATGCACACTCTGGGCTGGGGGGCAGTCAACCACCAGTACACACAGCAGAACCTAAACCCATACCATTATTGCTAAGCAGCAAGACAGGGGCCCATTGCACTCCCACGGGGCCTTTTTAAATGCAATCCATAACCCGGATTTGCCAGGAACCCTTCTTACTCCTCCTACTTGCATGTGACACTGGGCTTAGGATCTGCATAGGAAACACACACACAAGCACACACCTACCTTTGTTGCCTGCAGATGCCTCCTTGGCTGTCCCCAAACGGTATCAAACCAACACCCACGGGAAGCTGTAAGCATAGAGGACATGTCTGCACCCCATTGGACTTACCTGTGTGGGTTAAATCCGGGTTATTTGACAACCTATGGCGGTGATGGTTCTGCTCAGGCAGAGCAGTGCTGATGCTCCTCATAAAGCTGTCGCTGCTGTGAAGGTTCTAGGTGACATCACAAATCCCTATGGTTACATACACAACAAAGCTGGGTTGTTGTTGTTTACACTCTGCAAGGCCTGTGGAAGTGAGTGACATCATAGCACTGTAGTTCTGAGGGTTCTAGATGGATGCAACAATCTCCTGTTGCTTCTATGAAGGCCATAATAGACGACATCACCAAACAGCTCCATAGTCACATACACAGCAAAGGAGAGATGTTGTTTACACCTAGTGATGTCAGTGGTATTGAGTGACATCACAGCACAGTGCTAAGGCTCCTGGGCCTGGACACAGCAGCGGCTGCAATATCTCAACGGAGAATACGTTTATATATATGTGTGTGTGTGCGCATATATATATATATATATATATATATATATATATATATATATATATTTCTCCGCCGAAATCACTTTTAAACCCATTTCCACCTTTTTTTCCCTTCTCTTCCTCTTACTTTTTTTCACGTTTTTTTACGTTTTTCTCCTTTTCGCCTCTTTTCTGGGCGTATTATTCTTCTTTTTCTTCTTTTTTTTCGTTTAATGCATACCCCATCAGTGCAGCAATGCTTATTCAATACCGCCAGCAGATGGAGACACTGGGGGATAATTTTCTAAGGATTTATACTGATTTTTCCTGTCTGAATTTGTCGCACAGAAAGTTGCAGGCCAAATATGTGTGACATTTCTGCGACTTTAGCTTCTAGAGCATTTTTACAACATTATACATAGGTGCTGAATACATAAAAAGCGACTGTTCAGCGACAGACAAGTCGCATCGGCTGAAAGTAGGCCAGAATGTCAGTCCATGTTGGAGCAGGTTTAGATACAGTCTAAAGTATAGATCTCAAAGTCTGTGCACAGAATTTAGCAAGGGCCTCGCACCTTCTGATGCATCAGGTAGGTGCACAATAGCATAGCCTAACCCTCTGTACTTTGGTCTATATTGATGCGGGACATAGACAGCCAGCTGATGACCAATCCATTAGTGCAATGGATGGCTGGAAGCATTTGTCTTTGCCTTTGCAATACCACAGAAGCAATGCATGGTCAATGTACAGCAATGACACACCTGTGTGAACAGCCAGGAGACCCCCCCCCCCCCCCATGTTATGTTACATAGTTACATAGTTAGTACGGTCGAAAAAAGACATATGTCCATCAAGTTCAACCAGGGAATTAAGGGGTAGGGGTGTGGCGCGATATTGGGGAAGGGATGAGATTTTATATTTCTTCATAAGCATTAATCTTATTTTGTCAATTAGGAACATTCAGCACCCACCCGCTATCAAGGCAGCTGCCTATCATGTCATGCCCTACCTGCACAGGTGTGCTGGCTACTCAAATGATCCAATTAAGGAGGCCATTTAGTCAGCAGCAGCAGAAGTCCTGTGCCTGGACGCTCCAACAGCGGCCAGACACAAGCAGAAGCAGCAGAAGCAGCAGCAGCACCACCTTTTGTTTTTTGGCTGCAGCAGCAGCAAGGCCCACAGGGCTGGCTAGCTGGCTAGCCAGCAAGCAGGTAGCAATGAAAGTAGGAATCTTTCTTTTTAACCCTGTAAGGGGGTGGTGCACTGTACCCGAAGATACTGCCATATCGGGTCAATGCATAGGGCGACGAAAGCAAGCTTCGAAATCGGCCCCCGTTCTCAAAAATCCATTTAATATATGGTCCCCAGATAGGGGACGTATCAGATATTAAACTGATAAGAACAGATACTACACTTGATCTTAGCCAAAAGGCCGAGAAGCGATAACCGTGAAAGGGGCGGGCCCAACAAGGTGCCCTTCATGGGCACTATCACTGCTTGCTGTCAGGGAGGCTGCCAGACAATTTTCCATGCACACTCTGGGCTGGGGGGCAGTCAACCACCAGTACACACAGCAGAACCTAAACCCATACCATTATTGCTAAGCAGCAAGACAGGGGCCCATTGCACTCCCACGGGGCCTTTTTAAATGCAATCCATAACCCGGATTTGCCAGGAACCCTTCTTACTCCTCCTACTTGCATGTGACACTGGGCTTAGGATCTGCATAGGAAACACACACACAAGCACACACCTACCTTTGTTGCCTGCAGATGCCTCCTTGGCTGTCCCCAAACGGTATCAAACCAACACCCACGGGAAGCTGTAAGCATAGAGGACATGCCTGCACCCCATTGGACTTACCTGTGTGGGTTAAATCCGGGTTATTTGACAACCTATGGCGGTGATGGTTCTGCTCAGGCAGAGCAGTGCTGATGCTCCTCATAAAGCTGTCGCTGCTGTGAAGGTTCTAGGTGACATCACAAATCCCTATGGTTACATACACAACAAAGCTGGGTTGTTGTTGTTTACACTCTGCAAGGCCTGTGGAAGTGAGTGACATCATAGCACTGTAGTTCTGAGGGTTCTAGATGGATGCAACAATCTCCTGTTGCTTCTATGAAGGCCATAATAGACGACATCACCAAACAGCTCCATAGTCACATACACAGCAAAGGAGAGATGTTGTTTACACCTAGTGATGTCAGTGGTATTGAGTGACATCACAGCACAGTGCTAAGGCTCCTGGGCCTGGACACAGCAGCGGCTGCAATATCTCAACGGAGAATACGTTTATATATATGTGTGTGTGTGCGCGTATATATATATATATATATATATATATATATATATATATATATTTCTCCGCCGAAATCACTTTTAAACCCATTTCCACCTTTTTTTCCCTTCTCTTCCTCTTACTTTTTTTTCACGTTTTTTTACGTTTTTCTCCTTTTCGCCTCTTTTCTGGGCGTATTATTCTTCTTTTTCTTCTTTTTTTTCGTCTAATGCATACCCCATCAGTGCAGCAATGCTTATTCAATACCGCCAGCAGATGGAGACACTGGGGGATAATTTTCTAAGGATTTATACTGATTTTTCCTGTCTGAATTTGTCGCACAGAAAGTTGCAGGCCAAATATGTGTGACATTTCTGCGACTTTAGCTTCTAGAGCATTTTTACAACATTATACATAGGTGCTGAATACATAAAAAGCGACTGTTCAGCGACAGACAAGTCGCATCGGCTGAAAGTAGGCCAGAATGTTAGTCCATGTTGGAGCAGGTTTAGATACAGTCTAAAGTATAGATCTCAAAGTCTGTGCACAGAATTTAGCAAGGGCCTCGCACCTTCTGATGCATCAGGTAGGTGCACAATAGCATAGCCTAACCCTCTGTACTTTGGTCTATATTGATGCGGGACATAGACAGCCAGCTGATGACCAATCCATTAGTGCAATGGATGGCTGGAAGCATTTGTCTTTGCCTTTGCAATACCACAGAAGCAATGCATGGTCAATGTACAGCAATGACACACCTGTGTGAACAGCCAGGAGACCCCCCCCCCCCCCCCATGTTATGTTACATAGTTACATAGTTAGTACGGTCGAAAAAAGACATATGTCCATCAAGTTCAACCAGGGAATTAAGGGGTAGGGGTGTGGCGCGATATTGGGGAAGGGATGAGATTTTATATTTCTTCATAAGCATTAATCTTATTTTGTCAATTAGGAACATTCAGCACCCACCCGCTATCAAGGCAGCTGCCTATCATGTCATGCCCTACCTGCACAGGTGTGCTGGCTACTCAAATGATCCAATTAAGGAGGCCATTTAGTCAGCAGCAGCAGAAGTCCTGTGCCTGGACGCTCCAACAGCGGCCAGACACAAGCAGAAGCAGAAGCAGCAGAAGCAGCAGCAGCACCACCTTTTGTTTTTTGGCTGCAGCAGCAGCAAGGCCCACAGGGCTGGCTAGCTGGCTAGCCAGCAAGCAGGTAGCAATGAAAGTAGGAATCTTTCTTTTTAACCCTGTAAGGGGGTGGTGCACTGTACCCGAAGATACTGCCATATCGGGTCAATGCATAGGGCGACGGAAGCAAGCTTCGAAATCGGCCCCCGTTCTCAAAAATCCATTTAATATATGGTCCCCAGATAGGGGACGTATCAGATATTAAACTGATAAGAACAGATACTACACTTGATCTTAGCCAAAAGGCCGAGAAGCGATAACCGTGAAAGGGGCGGGCCCAACAAGGTGCCCTTCATGGGCACTATCACTGCTTGCTGTCAGGGAGGCTGCCAGACAATTTTCCATGCACACTCTGGGCTGGGGGGCAGTCAACCACCAGTACACACAGCAGAACCTAAACCCATACCATTATTGCTAAGCAGCAAGACAGGGGCCCATTGCACTCCCACAGGGCCTTTTTAAATGCAATCCATAACCCGGATTTGCCAGGAACCCTTCTTACTCCTCCTACTTGCATGTGACACTGGGCTTAGGATCTGCATAGGAAACACACACACAAGCACACACCTACCTTTGTTGCCTGCAGATGCCTCCTTGGCTGTCCCCAAACGGTATCAAACCAACACCCACGGGAAGCTGTAAGCATAGAGGACATGCCTGCACCCCATTGGACTTACCTGTGTGGGTTAAATCCGGGTTATTTGACAACCTATGGCGGTGATGGTTCTGCTCAGGCAGAGCAGTGCTGATGCTCCTCATAAAGCTGTCGCTGCTGTGAAGGTTCTAGGTGACATCACAAATCCCTATGGTTACATACACAACAAAGCTGGGTTGTTGTTGTTTACACTCTGCAAGGCCTGTGGAAGTGAGTGACATCATAGCACTGTAGTTCTGAGGGTTCTAGATGGATGCAACAATCTCCTGTTGCTTCTATGAAGGCCATAATAGACGACATCACCAAACAGCTCCATAGTCACATACACAGCAAAGGAGAGATGTTGTTTACACCTAGTGATGTCAGTGGTATTGAGTGACATCACAGCACAGTGCTAAGGCTCCTGGGCCTGGACACAGCAGCGGCTGCAATATCTCAACGGAGAATACGTTTATATATATGTGTGTGTGTGCGCGTATATATATATATATATATATATATATATATATATATATATATATTTCTCCGCCGAAATCACTTTTAAACCCATTTCCACCTTTTTTTCCCTTCTCTTCCTCTTACTTTTTTTTCACGTTTTTTTACGTTTTTCTCCTTTTCGCCTCTTTTCTGGGCGTATTATTCTTCTTTTTCTTCTTTTTTTTCGTCTAATGCATACCCCATCAGTGCAGCAATGCTTATTCAATACCGCCAGCAGATGGAGACACTGGGGGATAATTTTCTAAGGATTTATACTGATTTTTCCTGTCTGAATTTGTCGCACAGAAAGTTGCAGGCCAAATATGTGTGACATTTCTGCGACTTTAGCTTCTAGAGCATTTTTACAACATTATACATAGGTGCTGAATACATAAAAAGCGACTGTTCAGCGACAGACAAGTCGCATCGGCTGAAAGTAGGCCAGAATGTCAGTCCATGTTGGAGCAGGTTTAGATACAGTCTAAAGTATAGATCTCAAAGTCTGTGCACAGAATTTAGCAAGGGCCTCGCACCTTCTGATGCATCAGGTAGGTGCACAATAGCATAGCCTAACCCTCTGTACTTTGGTCTATATTGATGCGGGACATAGACAGCCAGCTGATGACCAATCCATTAGTGCAATGGATGGCTGAAAGCATTTGTCTTTGCCTTTGCAATACCACAGAAGCAATGCATGGTCAATGTACAGCAATGACACACCTGTGTGAACAGCCAGGAGACCCCCCCCCCCCCCCCCCCATGTTATGTTACATAGTTACATAGTTAGTACGGTCGAAAAAAGACATATGTCCATCAAGTTCAACCAGGGAATTAAGGGGTAGGGGTGTGGCGCGATATTGGGGAAGGGATGAGATTTTATATTTCTTCATAAGCATTAATCTTATTTTGTCAATTAGGAACATTCAGCACCCACCCGCTATCAAGGCAGCTGCCTATCATGTCATGCCCTACCTGCACAGGTGTGCTGGCTACTCAAATGATCCAATTAAGGAGGCCATTTAGTCAGCAGCAGCAGAAGTCCTGTGCCTGGACGCTCCAACAGCGGCCAGACACAAGCAGAAGCAGAAGCAGCAGAAGCAGCAGCAGCACCACCTTTTGTTTTTTGGCTGCAGCAGCAGCAAGGCCCACAGGGCTGGCTAGCTGGCTAGCCAGCAAGCAGGTAGCAATGAAAGTAGGAATCTTTCTTTTTAACCCTGTAAGGGGGTGGTGCACTGTACCCGAAGATACTGCCATATCGGGTCAATGCATAGGGCGACGGAAGCAAGCTTCGAAATCGGCCCCCGTTCTCAAAAATCCATTTAATATATGGTCCCCAGATAGGGGACGTATCAGATATTAAACTGATAAGAACAGATTTTTTTTTTTTTTTTTTTTTTTTTTTTTATCTAAAGCCGAGGAACGTGCTTTCGATTCACCCAAAGTGCAAGAAAAAGTGCAAACGTGTTACACTAAAAAAACGTGCACAAAGGATGCGGTCTATCGCAAGCCCTTCTCCGATAGGAGAGAGGCCCCCCAACAAACCTTACCCTTCGCCTCCGGACCAAAAGGTACCTGCGAGGTTCCAGGTTCGATGTCCCTTTTCGCCGAAGCTACTAGGGGACCACAAATGCTCCCGGCATCCCCCTTGGCGTTAGCCAAGGTATCTGCCCGCAGAGCCGATTACGGTAGGTACCCTGCCAAAGCAGGAGTACCCGGGGTGTTTGCAGGGAGGTGCAGAACCTAATGGCCACACACACCTCCCCTAGACCGCCAGGAGGGACACCCAGAAGGGCTACCGCATCCTGACAAATCCTGTGAACACACAACACGCAAAAAGTGACACAGTGAGAAAAAAAGATATAAATAAGTGAATGTGTGCAGATATACTGCCCGGACATCCGGCCGGATCTATAAAAATTTCTCTGATCCTAGCCAGAAGGCCGGGAATCAAGAGGTGAGTGCCACAAGGTGAAGAGATTATGGTGCCCGTGCTTCAACCCAGTGAGTCTATTCTCCCAGTGAGTTTCGGCACCTCAGGGTCACCACTCCCCGAGGCACAAAAGTACCTCGGCTCTAGACCCTCTCAGCCTCATGGCGAGACCCGGAGGGAACAGGTCACATCGGGGCAGCCGTCGAGCTGATTCCTCAGAACCAGCCCCGGAAAGCCCTGGTACACCTGCATCCTCCATGCAGCACCCATCCCCACCAGCATGAAAACTGATAAGAACAGATACTACACTTGATCTTAGCCAAAAGGCCGAGAAGCGATAACCGTGAAAGGGGCGGGCCCAACAAGGTGCCCTTCATGGGCACTATCACTGCTTGCTGTCAGGGAGGCTGCCAGACAATTTTCCATGCACACTCTGGGCTGGGGGGCAGTCAACCACCAGTACACACAGCAGAACCTAAACCCATACCATTATTGCTAAGCAGCAAGACAGGGGCCCATTGCACTCCCACGGGGCCTTTTTAAATGCAATCCATAACCCGGATTTGCCAGGAACCCTTCTTACTCCTCCTACTTGCATGTGACACTGGGCTTAGGATCTGCATAGGAAACACACACACAAGCACACACCTACCTTTGTTGCCTGCAGATGCCTCCTTGGCTGTCCCCAAACGGTATCAAACCAACACCCACGGGAAGCTGTAAGCATAGAGGACATGCCTGCACCCCATTGGACTTACCTGTGTGGGTTAAATCCGGGTTATTTGACAACCTATGGCGGTGATGGTTCTGCTCAGGCAGAGCAGTGCTGATGCTCCTCATAAAGCTGTCGCTGCTGTGAAGGTTCTAGGTGACATCACAAATCCCTATGGTTACATACACAACAAAGCTGGGTTGTTGTTGTTTACACTCTGCAAGGCCTGTGGAAGTGAGTGACATCATAGCACTGTAGTTCTGAGGGTTCTAGATGGATGCAACAATCTCCTGTTGCTTCTATGAAGGCCATAATAGACGACATCACCAAACAGCTCCATAGTCACATACACAGCAAAGGAGAGATGTTGTTTACACCTAGTGATGTCAGTGGTATTGAGTGACATCACAGCACAGTGCTAAGGCTCCTGGGCCTGGACACAGCAGCGGCTGCAATATCTCAACGGAGAATACGTTTATATATATGTGTGTGTGTGCGCGTATATATATATATATATATATATATATATATATATATATATATATTTCTCCGCCGAAATCACTTTTAAACCCATTTCCACCTTTTTTTCCCTTCTCTTCCTCTTACTTTTTTTTCACGTTTTTTTACGTTTTTCTCCTTTTCGCCTCTTTTCTGGGCGTATTATTCTTCTTTTTCTTCTTTTTTTTCGTCTAATGCATACCCCATCAGTGCAGCAATGCTTATTCAATACCGCCAGCAGATGGAGACACTGGGGGATAATTTTCTAAGGATTTATACTGATTTTTCCTGTCTGAATTTGTCGCACAGAAAGTTGCAGGCCAAATATGTGTGACATTTCTGCGACTTTAGCTTCTAGAGCATTTTTACAACATTATACATAGGTGCTGAATACATAAAAAGCGACTGTTCAGCGACAGACAAGTCGCATCGGCTGAAAGTAGGCCAGAATGTCAGTCCATGTTGGAGCAGGTTTAGATACAGTCTAAAGTATAGATCTCAAAGTCTGTGCACAGAATTTAGCAAGGGCCTCGCACCTTCTGATGCATCAGGTAGGTGCACAATAGCATAGCCTAACCCTCTGTACTTTGGTCTATATTGATGCGGGACATAGACAGCCAGCTGATGACCAATCCATTAGTGCAATGGATGGCTGGAAGCATTTGTCTTTGCCTTTGCAATACCACAGAAGCAATGCATGGTCAATGTACAGCAATGACACACCTGTGTGAACAGCCAGGAGACCCCCCCCCCCCCCCCCCCATGTTATGTTACATAGTTACATAGTTAGTACGGTCGAAAAAAGACATATGTCCATCAAGTTCAACCAAGGAATTAAGGGGTAGGGGTGTGGCGCGATATTGGGGAAGGGATGAGATTTTATATTTCTTCATAAGCATTAATCTTATTTTGTCAATTAGGAACATTCAGCACCCACCCGCTATCAAGGCAGCTGCCTATCATGTCATGCCCTACCTGCACAGGTGTGCTGGCTACTCAAATGATCCAATTAAGGAGGCCATTTAGTCAGCAGCAGCAGAAGTCCTGTGCCTGGACGCTCCAACAGCGGCCAGACACAAGCAGAAGCAGAAGCAGCAGAAGCAGCAGCAGCACCACCTTTTGTTTTTTGGCTGCAGCAGCAGCAAGGCCCACAGGGCTGGCTAGCTGGCTAGCCAGCAAGCAGGTAGCAATGAAAGTAGGAATCTTTCTTTTTAACCCTGTAAGGGGGTGGTGCACTGTACCCGAAGATACTGCCATATCGGGTCAATGCATAGGGCGACGGAAGCAAGCTTCGAAATCGGCCCCCGTTCTCAAAAATCCATTTAATATATGGTCCCCAGATAGGGGACGTATCAGATATTAAACTGATAAGAACAGATACTACACTTGATCTTAGCCAAAAGGCCGAGAAGCGATAACCGTGAAAGGGGCGGGCCCAACAAGGTGCCCTTCATGGGCACTATCACTGCTTGCTGTCAGGGAGGCTGCCAGACAATTTTCCATGCACACTCTGGGCTGGGGGGCAGTCAACCACCAGTACACACAGCAGAACCTAAACCCATACCATTATTGCTAAGCAGCAAGACAGGGGCCCATTGCACTCCCACGGGGCCTTTTTAAATGCAATCCATAACCCGGATTTGCCAGGAACCCTTCTTACTCCTCCTACTTGCATGTGACACTGGGCTTAGGATCTGCATAGGAAACACACACACAAGCACACACCTACCTTTGTTGCCTGCAGATGCCTCCTTGGCTGTCCCCAAACGGTATCAAACCAACACCCACGGGAAGCTGTAAGCATAGAGGACATGCCTGCACCCCATTGGACTTACCTGTGTGGGTTAAATCCGGGTTATTTGACAACCTATGGCGGTGATGGTTCTGCTCAGGCAGAGCAGTGCTGATGCTCCTCATAAAGCTGTCGCTGCTGTGAAGGTTCTAGGTGACATCACAAATCCCTATGGTTACATACACAACAAAGCTGGGTTGTTGTTGTTTACACTCTGCAAGGCCTGTGGAAGTGAGTGACATCATAGCACTGTAGTTCTGAGGGTTCTAGATGGATGCAACAATCTCCTGTTGCTTCTATGAAGGCCATAATAGACGACATCACCAAACAGCTCCATAGTCACATACACAGCAAAGGAGAGATGTTGTTTACACCTAGTGATGTCAGTGGTATTGAGTGACATCACAGCACAGTGCTAAGGCTCCTGGGCCTGGACACAGCAGCGGCTGCAATATCTCAACGGAGAATACGTTTATATATATGTGTGTGTGTGCGCGTATATATATATATATATATATATATATATATATATATATATATATATGTATATATATATATATTTCTCCGCCGAAATCACTTTTAAACCCATTTCCACCTTTTTTTCCCTTCTCTTCCTCTTACTTTTTTTTCACGTTTTTTTACGTTTTTCTCCTTTTCGCCTCTTTTCTGGGCGTATTATTCTTCTTTTTCTTCTTTTTTTTCGTCTAATGCATACCCCATCAGTGCAGCAATGCTTATTCAATACCGCCAGCAGATGGAGACACTGGGGGATAATTTTCTAAGGATTTATACTGATTTTTCCTGTCTGAATTTGTCGCACAGAAAGTTGCAGGCCAAATATGTGTGACATTTCTGCGACTTTAGCTTCTAGAGCATTTTTACAACATTATACATAGGTGCTGAATACATAAAAAGCGACTGTTCAGCGACAGACAAGTCGCATCGGCTGAAAGTAGGCCAGAATGTCAGTCCATGTTGGAGCAGGTTTAGATACAGTCTAAAGTATAGATCTCAAAGTCTGTGCACAGAATTTAGCAAGGGCCTCGCACCTTCTGATGCATCAGGTAGGTGCACAATAGCATAGCCTAACCCTCTGTACTTTGGTCTATATTGATGCGGGACATAGACAGCCAGCTGATGACCAATCCATTAGTGCAATGGATGGCTGGAAGCATTTGTCTTTGCCTTTGCAATACCACAGAAGCAATGCATGGTCAATGTACAGCAATGACACACCTGTGTGAACAGCCAGGAGACCCCCCCCCCCCATGTTATGTTACATAGTTACATAGTTAGTACGGTCGAAAAAAGACATATGTCCATCAAGTTCAACCAGGGAATTAAGGGGTAGGGGTGTGGCGCGATATTGGGGAAGGGATGAGATTTTATATTTCTTCATAAGCATTAATCTTATTTTGTCAATTAGGAACATTCAGCACCCACCCGCTATCAAGGCAGCTGCCTATCATGTCATGCCCTACCTGCACAGGTGTGCTGGCTACTCAAATGATCCAATTAAGGAGGCCATTTAGTCAGCAGCAGCAGAAGTCCTGTGCCTGGACGCTCCAACAGCGGCCAGACACAAGCAGAAGCAGAAGCAGCAGAAGCAGCAGCAGCAGAAGCAGCAGCAGCACCACCTTTTGTTTTTTGGCTGCAGCAGCAGCAAGGCCCACAGGGCTGGCTAGCTGGCTAGCCAGCAAGCAGGTAGCAATGAAAGTAGGAATCTTTCTTTTTAACCCTGTAAGGGGGTGGTGCACTGTACCCGAAGATACTGCCATATCGGGTCAATGCATAGGGCGACGGAAGCAAGCTTCGAAATCGGCCCCCGTTCTCAAAAATCCATTTAATATATGGTCCCCAGATAGGGGACGTATCAGATATTAAACTCATAAGAACAGATACTACACTTGATCTTAGCCAAAAGGCCGAGAAGCGATAACCGTGAAAGGGGCGGGCCCAACAAGGTGCCCTTCATGGGCACTATCACTGCTTGCTGTCAGGGAGGCTGCCAGACAATTTTCCATGCACACTCTGGGCTGGGGGGCAGTCAACCACCAGTACACACAGCAGAACCTAAACCCATACCATTATTGCTAAGCAGCAAGACAGGGGCCCATTGCACTCCCACGGGGCCTTTTTAAATGCAATCCATAACCCGGATTTGCCAGGAACCCTTCTTACTCCTCCTACTTGCATGTGACACTGGGCTTAGGATCTGCATAGGAAACACACACACAAGCACACACCTACCTTTGTTGCCTGCAGATGCCTCCTTGGCTGTCCCCAAACGGTATCAAACCAACACCCACGGGAAGCTGTAAGCATAGAGGACATGCCTGCACCCCATTGGACTTACCTGTGTGGGTTAAATCCGGGTTATTTGACAACCTATGGCGGTGATGGTTCTGCTCAGGCAGAGCAGTGCTGATGCTCCTCATAAAGCTGTCGCTGCTGTGAAGGTTCTAGGTGACATCACAAATCCCTATGGTTACATACACAACAAAGCTGGGTTGTTGTTGTTTACACTCTGCAAGGCCTGTGGAAGTGAGTGACATCATAGCACTGTAGTTCCGAGGGTTCTAGATGGATGCAACAATCTCCTGTTGCTTCTATGAAGGCCATAATAGACGACATCACCAAACAGCTCCATAGTCACATACACAGCAAAGGAGAGATGTTGTTTACACCTAGTGATGTCAGTGGTATTGAGTGACATCACAGCACAGTGCTAAGGCTCCTGGGCCTGGACACAGCAGCGGCTGCAATATCTCAACGGACAATACGTTTATATATATGTGTGTGTGTGCGCGTATATATATATATATATATATATATATATATATATATATATATATATTTCTCCGCCGAAATCACTTTTAAACCCATTTCCACCTTTTTTTCCCTTCTCTTCCTCTTACTTTTTTTTCACGTTTTTTTAATTTTTTCTCCTTTTCGCCTCTTTTCTGGGCGTATTATTCTTCTTTTTCTTCTTTTTTTTCGTCTAATGCATACCCCATCAGTGCAGCAATGCTTATTCAATACCGCCAGCAGATGGAGACACTGGGGGATAATTTTCTAAGGATTTATACTGATTTTTCCTGTCTGAATTTGTCGCACAGAAAGTTGCAGGCCAAATATGTGTGACATTTCTGCGACTTTAGCTTCTAGAGCATTTTTACAACATTATACATAGGTGCTGAATACATAAAAAGCGACTGTTCAGCGACAGACAAGTCGCATCGGCTGAAAGTAGGCCAGAATGTCAGTCCATGTTGGAGCAGGTTTAGATACAGTCTAAAGTATAGATCTCAAAGTCTGTGCACAGAATTTAGCAAGGGCCTCGCACCTTCTGATGCATCAGGTAGGTGCACAATAGCATAGCCTAACCCTCTGTACTTTGGTCTATATTGATGCGGGACATAGACAGCCAGCTGATGACCAATCCATTAGTGCAATGGATGGCTGGAAGCATTTGTCTTTGCCTTTGCAATACCACAGAAGCAATGCATGGTCAATGTACAGCAATGACACACCTGTGTGAACAGCCAGGAGACCCCCCCCCCCCCCCATGTTATGTTACATAGTTACATAGTTAGTACGGTCGAAAAAAGACATATGTCCATCAAGTTCAACCAGGGAATTAAGGGGTAGGGGTGTGGCGCGATATTGGGGAAGGGATGAGATTTTATATTTCTTCATAAGCATTAATCTTATTTTGTCAATTAGGAACATTCAGCACCCACCCGCTATCAAGGCAGCTGCCTATCATGTCATGCCCTACCTGCACAGGTGTGCTGGCTACTCAAATGATCCAATTAAGGAGGCCATTTAGTCAGCAGCAGCAGAAGTCCTGTGCCTGGACGCTCCAACAGCGGCCAGACACAAGCAGAAGCAGAAGCAGCAGAAGCAGCAGCAGCACCACCTTTTGTTTTTTGGCTGCAGCAGCAGCAAGGCCCACAGGGCTGGCTAGCTGGCTAGCCAGCAAGCAGGTAGCAATGAAAGTAGGAATCTTTCTTTTTAACCCTGTAAGGGGGTGGTGCACTGTACCCGAAGATACTGCCATATCGGGTCAATGCATAGGGCGACGGAAGCAAGCTTCGAAATCGGCCCCCGTTCTCAAAAATCCATTTAATATATGGTCCCCAGATAGGGGACGTATCAGATATTAAACTGATAAGAACAGATACTACACTTGATCTTAGCCAAAAGGCCGAGAAGCGATAACCGTGAAAGGGGCGGGCCCAACAAGGTGCCCTTCATGGGCACTATCACTGCTTGCTGTCAGGGAGGCTGCCAGACAATTTTCCATGCACACTCTGGGCTGGGGGGCAGTCAACCACCAGTACACACAGCAGAACCTAAACCCATACCATTATTGCTAAGCAGCAAGACAGGGGCCCATTGCACTCCCACGGGGCCTTTTTAAATGCAATCCATAACCCGGATTTGCCAGGAACCCTTCTTACTCCTCCTACTTGCATGTGACACTGGGCTTAGGATCTGCATAGGAAACACACACACAAGCACACACCTACCTTTGTTGCCTGCAGATGCCTCCTTGGCTGTCCCCAAACGGTATCAAACCAACACCCACGGGAAGCTGTAAGCATAGAGGACATGCCTGCACCCCATTGGACTTACCTGTGTGGGTTAAATCCGGGTTATTTGACAACCTATGGCGGTGATGGTTCTGCTCAGGCAGAGCAGTGCTGATGCTCCTCATAAAGCTGTCGCTGCTGTGAAGGTTCTAGGTGACATCACAAATCCCTATGGTTACATACACAACAAAGCTGGGTTGTTGTTGTTTACACTCTGCAAGGCCTGTGGAAGTGAGTGACATCATAGCACTGTAGTTCTGAGGGTTCTAGATGGATGCAACAATCTCCTGTTGCTTCTATGAAGGCCATAATAGACGACATCACCAAACAGCTCCATAGTCACATACACAGCAAAGGAGAGATGTTGTTTACACCTAGTGATGTCAGTGGTATTGAGTGACATCACAGCACAGTGCTAAGGCTCCTGGGCCTGGACACAGCAGCGGCTGCAATATCTCAACGGAGAATACGTTTATATATATGTGTGTGTGTGCGCGTATATATATATATATATATATATATATATATATATATATATATATTTCTCCGCCGAAATCACTTTTAAACCCATTTCCACCTTTTTTTCCCTTCTCTTCCTCTTACTTTTTTTTCAAGTTTTTTTACGTTTTTCTCCTTTTCGCCTCTTTTCTGGGCGTATTATTCTTCTTTTTCTTCTTTTTTTTCGTCTAATGCATACCCCATCAGTGCAGCAATGCTTATTCAATACCGCCAGCAGATGGAGACACTGGGGGATAATTTTCTAAGGATTTATACTGATTTTTCCTGTCTGAATTTGTCGCACAGAAAGTTGCAGGCCAAATATGTGTGACATTTCTGCGACTTTAGCTTCTAGAGCATTTTTACAACATTATACATAGGTGCTGAATACATAAAAAGCGACTGTTCAGCGACAGACAAGTCGCATCGGCTGAAAGTAGGCCAGAATGTCAGTCCATGTTGGAGCAGGTTTAGATACAGTCTAAAGTATAGATCTCAAAGTCTGTGCACAGAATTTAGCAAGGGCCTCGCACCTTCTGATGCATCAGGTAGGTGCACAATAGCATAGCCTAACCCTCTGTACTTTGGTCTATATTGATGCGGGACATAGACAGCCAGCTGATGACCAATCCATTAGTGCAATGGATGGCTGGAAGCATTTGTCTTTGCCTTTGCAATACCACAGAAGCAATGCATGGTCAATGTACAGCAATGACACACCTGTGTGAACAGCCAGGAGACCCCCCCCCCCATGTTATGTTACATAGTTACATAGTTAGTACGGTCGAAAAAAGACATATGTCCATCAAGTTCAACCAGGGAATTAAGGGGTAGGGGTGTGGCGCGATATTGGGGAAGGGATGAGATTTTATATTTCTTCATAAGCATTAATCTTATTTTGTCAATTAGGAACATTCAGCACCCACCCGCTATCAAGGCAGCTGCCTATCATGTCATGCCCTACCTGCACAGGTGTGCTGGCTACTCAAATGATCCAATTAAGGAGGCCATTTAGTCAGCAGCAGCAGAAGTCCTGTGCCTGGACGCTCCAACAGCGGCCAGACACAAGCAGAAGCAGAAGCAGCAGAAGCAGCAGCAGCAGAAGCAGCAGCAGCACCACCTTTTGTTTTTTGGCTGCAGCAGCAGCAAGGCCCACAGGGCTGGCTAGCTGGCTAGCCAGCAAGCAGGTAGCAATGAAAGTAGGAATCTTTCTTTTTAACCCTGTAAGGGGGTGGTGCACTGTACCCGAAGATACTGCCATATCGGGTCAATGCATAGGGCGACGGAAGCAAGCTTCGAAATCGGCCCCCGTTCTCAAAAATCCATTTAATATATGGTCCCCAGATAGGGGACGTATCAGATATTAAACTGATAAGAACAGATACTACACTTGATCTTAGCCAAAAGGCCGAGAAGCGATAACCGTGAAAGGGGCGGGCCCAACAAGGTGCCCTTCATGGGCACTATCACTGCTTGCTGTCAGGGAGGCTGCCAGACAATTTTCCATGCACACTCTGGGCTGGGGGGCAGTCAACCACCAGTACACACAGCAGAACCTAAACCCATACCATTATTGCTAAGCAGCAAGACAGGGGCCCATTGCACTCCCACGGGGCCTTTTTAAATGCAATCCATAACCCGGATTTGCCAGGAACCCTTCTTACTCCTCCTACTTGCATGTGACACTGGGCTTAGGATCTGCATAGGAAACACACACACAAGCACACACCTACCTTTGTTGCCTGCAGATGCCTCCTTGGCTGTCCCCAAACGGTATCAAACCAACACCCACGGGAAGCTGTAAGCATAGAGGACATGCCTGCACCCCATTGGACTTACCTGTGTGGGTTAAATCCGGGTTATTTGACAACCTATGGCGGTGATGGTTCTGCTCAGGCAGAGCAGTGCTGATGCTCCTCATAAAGCTGTCGCTGCTGTGAAGGTTCTAGGTGACATCACAAATCCCTATGGTTACATACACAACAAAGCTGGGTTGTTGTTGTTTACACTCTGCAAGGCCTGTGGAAGTGAGTGACATCATAGCACTGTAGTTCTGAGGGTTCTAGATGGATGCAACAATCTCCTGTTGCTTCTATGAAGGCCATAATAGACGACATCACCAAACAGCTCCATAGTCACATACACAGCAAAGGAGAGATGTTGTTTACACCTAGTGATGTCAGTGGTATTGAGTGACATCACAGCACAGTGCTAAGGCTCCTGGGCCTGGACACAGCAGCGGCTGCAATATCTCAACGGAGAATACGTTTATATATATGTGTGTGTGTGCGCGTATATATATATATATATATATATATATATATATATATATATATATATATTTCTCCGCCGAAATCACTTTTAAACCCATTTCCACCTTTTTTTCCCTTCTCTTCCTCTTACTTTTTTTTCACGTTTTTTTACGTTTTTCTCCTTTTCGCCTCTTTTCTGGGCGTATTATTCTTCTTTTTCTTCTTTTTTTTCGTCTAATGCATACCCCATCAGTGCAGCAATGCTTATTCAATACCTCCAGCAGATGGAGACACTGGGGGATAATTTTCTAAGGATTTATACTGATTTTTCCTGTCTGAATTTGTCGCACAGAAAGTTGCAGGCCAAATATGTGTGACATTTCTGCGACTTTAGCTTCTAGAGCATTTTTACAACATTATACATAGGTGCTGAATACATAAAAAGCGACTGTTCAGCGACAGACAAGTCGCATCGGCTGAAAGTAGGCCAGAATGTCAGTCCATGTTGGAGCAGGTTTAGATACAGTCTAAAGTATAGATCTCAAAGTCTGTGCACAGAATTTAGCAAGGGCCTCGCACCTTCTGATGCATCAGGTAGGTGCACAATAGCATAGCCTAACCCTCTGTACTTTGGTCTATATTGATGCGGGACATAGACAGCCAGCTGATGACCAATCCATTAGTGCAATGGATGGCTGGAAGCATTTGTCTTTGCCTTTGCAATACCACAGAAGCAATGCATGGTCAATGTACAGCAATGACACACCTGTGTGAACAGCCAGGAGACCCCCCCCCCCCCCCATGTTATGTTACATAGTTACATAGTTAGTACGGTCGAAAAAAGACATATGTCCATCAAGTTCAACCAGGGAATTAAGGGGTAGGGGTGTGGCGCGATATTGGGGAAGGGATGAGATTTTATATTTCTTCATAAGCATTAATCTTATTTTGTCAATTAGGAACATTCAGCACCCACCCGCTATCAAGGCAGCTGCCTATCATGTCATGCCCTACCTGCACAGGTGTGCTGGCTACTCAAATGATCCAATTAAGGAGGCCATTTAGTCAGCAGCAGCAGAAGTCCTGTGCCTGGACGCTCCAACAGCGGCCAGACACAAGCAGAAGCAGAAGCAGCAGCAGCAGAAGCAGCAGCAGCACCACCTTTTGTTTTTTGGCTGCAGCAGCAGCAAGGCCCACAGGGCTGGCTAGCTGGCTAGCCAGCAAGCAGGTAGCAATGAAAGTAGGAATCTTTCTTTTTAACCCTGTAAGGGGGTGGTGCACTGTACCCGAAGATACTGCCATATCGGGTCAATGCATAGGGCGACGGAAGCAAGCTTCGAAATCGGCCCCCGTTCTCAAAAATCCATTTAATATATGGTCCCCAGATAGGGGACGTATCAGATATTAAACTGATAAGAACAGATACTACACTTGATCTTAGCCAAAAGGCCGAGAAGCGATAACCGTGAAAGGGGCGGGCCCAACAAGGTGCCCTTCATGGGCACTATCACTGCTTGCTGTCAGGGAGGCTGCCAGACAATTTTCCATGCACACTCTGGGCTGGGGGGCAGTCAACCACCAGTACACACAGCAGAACCTAAACCCATACCATTATTGCTAAGCAGCAAGACAGGGGCCCATTGCACTCCCACGGGGCCTTTTTAAATGCAATCCATAACCCGGATTTGCCAGGAACCCTTCTTACTCCTCCTACTTGCATGTGACACTGGGCTTAGGATCTGCATAGGAAACACACACACAAGCACACACCTACCTTTGTTGCCTGCAGATGCCTCCTTGGCTGTCCCCAAACGGTATCAAACCAACACCCACGGGAAGCTGTAAGCATAGAGGACATGCCTGCACCCCATTGGACTTACCTGTGTGGGTTAAATCCGGGTTATTTGACAACCTATGGCGGTGATGGTTCTGCTCAGGCAGAGCAGTGCTGATGCTCCTCATAAAGCTGTCGCTGCTGTGAAGGTTCTAGGTGACATCACAAATCCCTATGGTTACATACACAACAAAGCTGGGTTGTTGTTGTTTACACTCTGCAAGGCCTGTGGAAGTGAGTGACATCATAGCACTGTAGTTCTGAGGGTTCTAGATGGATGCAACAATCTCCTGTTGCTTCTATGAAGGCCATAATAGACGACATCACCAAACAGCTCCATAGTCACATACACAGCAAAGGAGAGATGTTGTTTACACCTAGTGATGTCAGTGGTATTGAGTGACATCACAGCACAGTGCTAAGGCTCCTGGGCCTGGACACAGCAGCGGCTGCAATATCTCAACGGAGAATACGTTTATATATATGTGTGTGTGTGCGCGTATATATATATATATATATATATATATATATATATATATATATATTTCTCCGCCGAAATCACTTTTAAACCCATTTCCACCTTTTTTTCCCTTCTCTTCCTCTTACTTTTTTTTCAAGTTTTTTTACGTTTTTCTCCTTTTCGCCTCTTTTCTGGGCGTATTATTCTTCTTTTTCTTCTTTTTTTTCGTCTAATGCATACCCCATCAGTGCAGCAATGCTTATTCAATACCGCCAGCAGATGGAGACACTGGGGGATAATTTTCTAAGGATTTATACTGATTTTTCCTGTCTGAATTTGTCGCACAGAAAGTTGCAGGCCAAATATGTGTGACATTTCTGCGACTTTAGCTTCTAGAGCATTTTTACAACATTATACATAGGTGCTGAATACATAAAAAGCGACTGTTCAGCGACAGACAAGTCGCATCGGCTGAAAGTAGGCCAGAATGTCAGTCCATGTTGGAGCAGGTTTAGATACAGTCTAAAGTATAGATCTCAAAGTCTGTGCACAGAATTTAGCAAGGGCCTCGCACCTTCTGATGCATCAGGTAGGTGCACAATAGCATAGCCTAACCCTCTGTACTTTGGTCTATATTGATGCGGGACATAGACAGCCAGCTGATGACCAATCCATTAGTGCAATGGATGGCTGGAAGCATTTGTCTTTGCCTTTGCAATACCACAGAAGCAATGCATGGTCAATGTACAGCAATGACAAACCTGTGTGAACAGCCAGGAGACCCCCCCCCCCCCCCATGTTATGTTACATAGTTACATAGTTAGTACGGTCGAAAAAAGACATATGTCCATCAAGTTCAACCAGGGAATTAAGGGGTAGGGGTGTGGCGCGATATTGGGGAAGGGATGAGATTTTATATTTCTTCATAAGCATTAATCTTATTTTGTCAATTAGGAACATTCAGCACCCACCCGCTATCAAGGCAGCTGCCTATCATGTCATGCCCTACCTGCACAGGTGTGCTGGCTACTCAAATGATCCAATTAAGGAGGCCATTTAGTCAGCAGCAGCAGAAGTCCTGTGCCTGGACGCTCCAACAGCGGCCAGACACAAGCAGAAGCAGAAGCAGCAGAAGCAGCAGCAGCACCACCTTTTGTTTTTTGGCTGCAGCAGCAGCAAGGCCCACAGGGCTGGCTAGCTGGCTAGCCAGCAAGCAGGTAGCAATGAAAGTAGGAATCTTTCTTTTTAACCCTGTAAGGGGGTGGTGCACTGTACCCGAAGATACTGCCATATCGGGTCAATGCATAGGGCGACGGAAGCAAGCTTCGAAATCGGCCCCCGTTCTCAAAAATCCATTTAATATATGGTCCCCAGATAGGGGACGTATCAGATATTAAACTGATAAGAACAGATACTACACTTGATCTTAGCCAAAAGGCCGAGAAGCGATAACCGTGAAAGGGGCGGGCCCAACAAGGTGCCCTTCATGGGCACTATCACTGCTTGCTGTCAGGGAGGCTGCCAGACAATTTTCCATGCACACTCTGGGCTGGGGGGCAGTCAACCACCAGTACACACAGCAGAACCTAAACCCATACCATTATTGCTAAGCAGCAAGACAGGGGCCCATTGCACTCCCACGGGGCCTTTTTAAATGCAATCCATAACCCGGATTTGCCAGGAACCCTTCTTACTCCTCCTACTTGCATGTGACACTGGGCTTAGGATCTGCATAGGAAACACACACACAAGCACACACCTACCTTTGTTGCCTGCAGATGCCTCCTTGGCTGTCCCCAAACGGTATCAAACCAACACCCACGGGAAGCTGTAAGCATAGAGGACATGCCTGCACCCCATTGGACTTACCTGTGTGGGTTAAATCCGGGTTATTTGACAACCTATGGCGGTGATGGTTCTGCTCAGGCAGAGCAGTGCTGATGCTCCTCATAAAGCTGTCGCTGCTGTGAAGGTTCTAGGTGACATCACAAATCCCTATGGTTACATACACAACAAAGCTGGGTTGTTGTTGTTTACACTCTGCAAGGCCTGTGGAAGTGAGTGACATCATAGCACTGTAGTTCTGAGGGTTCTAGATGGATGCAACAATCTCCTGTTGCTTCTATGAAGGCCATAATAGACGACATCACCAAACAGCTCCATAGTCACATACACAGCAAAGGAGAGATGTTGTTTACACCTAGTGATGTCAGTGGTATTGAGTGACATCACAGCACAGTGCTAAGGCTCCTGGGCCTGGACACAGCAGCGGCTGCAATATCTCAACGGAGAATACGTTTATATATATGTGTGTGTGTGCGCGTATATATATATATATATATATATATATATATATATATATATATATATATTTCTCCGCCGAAATCACTTTTAAACCCATTTCCACCTTTTTTTCCCTTCTCTTCCTCTTACTTTTTTTTCACGTTTTTTTACGTTTTTCTCCTTTTCGCCTCTTTTCTGGGCGTATTATTCTTCTTTTTCTTCTTTTTTTTCGTCTAATGCATACCCCATCAGTGCAGCAATGCTTATTCAATACCGCCAGCAGATGGAGACACTGGGGGATAATTTTCTAAGGATTTATACTGATTTTTCCTGTCTGAATTTGTCGCACAGAAAGTTGCAGGCCAAATATGTGTGACATTTCTGCGACTTTAGCTTCTAGAGCATTTTTACAACATTATACATAGGTGCTGAATACATAAAAAGCGACTGTTCAGCGACAGACAAGTCGCATCGGCTGAAAGTAGGCCAGAATGTCAGTCCATGTTGGAGCAGGTTTAGATACAGTCTAAAGTATAGATCTCAAAGTCTGTGCACAGAATTTAGCAAGGGCCTCGCACCTTCTGATGCATCAGGTAGGTGCACAATAGCATAGCCTAACCCTCTGTACTTTGGTCTATATTGATGCGGGACATAGACAGCCAGCTGATGACCAATCCATTAGTGCAATGGATGGCTGGAAGCATTTGTCTTTGCCTTTGCAATACCACAGAAGCAATGCATGGTCAATGTACAGCAATGACACACCTGTGTGAACAGCCAGGAGACCCCCCCCCCCCCCCCCCATGTTATGTTACATAGTTACATAGTTAGTACGGTCGAAAAAAGACATATGTCCATCAAGTTCAACCAGGGAATTAAGGGGTAGGGGTGTGGCGCGATATTGGGGAAGGGATGAGATTTTATATTTCTTCATAAGCATTAATCTTATTTTGTCAATTAGGAACATTCAGCACCCACCCGCTATCAAGGCAGCTGCCTATCATGTCATGCCCTACCTGCACAGGTGTGCTGGCTACTCAAATGATCCAATTAAGGAGGCCATTTAGTCAGCAGCAGCAGAAGTCCTGTGCCTGGACGCTCCAACAGCGGCCAGACACAAGCAGAAGCAGAAGCAGCAGAAGCAGCAGCAGCACCACCTTTTGTTTTTTGGCTGCAGCAGCAGCAAGGCCCACAGGGCTGGCTAGCTGGCTAGCCAGCAAGCAGGTAGCAA